>NC_060907.1:8150991-8395991 GCF_014805685.1 Silurus meridionalis
ACAATAGTCAGGAGACAACACAATAAACATCATGAGAAAATGGATAAAACAATAGACACAATAGAAAAAAGGTTAAATATTGCACAATATTGTCAGTACAGGTATTGAGGTTGATTGCACAATAATTGTTTACATTGTAGTGATTTACATTATTGTACAGCAAGAATATAAACCGTCCGTGATGCATATAAAGTGCTCAAGTGATGAAAAGAATAAATAGCACATGACTACTTCTTTTTTTTTGGTGCTCCCATTAGGGGTCGCCACTGCAGTTCATCCGTCTCCATACCCCCTTGTCCTCTACATGTGCCTCTTTCAATACAACTACCTGCATGTCTTTCCTCACCACATCCATAAACCTCCTCCTTGGCCTTCCTCTTTTCCTCCTTCCTGTTGGCTCCATTCTCAGCATTCTCCTACCGATATGCCCCATGTCCCTCCTCTGCACATGTCCAAACCATCTCAATCTCGCCTCCCTCACCTTCCTCATGAAAGAAGAGTTTAAACCCCCCCTACAATGTTCCTGGCCGTTCTCCCTTTCCACTTGGTCTCCCGTACACACAACATGTCAACCTTTCTCCGCCTCATCATATCAGCTCCCTCTCTTCCTTTACCAGTCATAATCCAACATTTAAAGTACCAACCTGGACCTCCACCCTCCTACACTTCTCCTTTTCCTGCTGTCTCTGTAGACGTCTTCCTCCTCTCCTTCTTCATTTTCGACAAACAGTAGCCCATTTTCCACTGGTACCCTGTTGGCTAACGATACCTGTGGGGGTCGTTGGTAACCCGGGCCTCGTCCGATCCGGTATGAATTTCTGATTCGTGATCTGCATATGTTTTACCTTGGATGCCCTTCCTAACACAACCCTCTGCATTTATCCGGGCTTGGGACCGGCACTAAGAGTGCACTGGCTTGTGCAACCCTAATGGCTGGGTTAAATGGCACATGACTAGTCTGAATAATACACAAGTAAAAGTGTGCAGGTTAGCCGTTATAGTCATGACAGGTCCGTAGGTGTTTTTTTGTATTGCCAAAGTGAGTTGAGTAGCCCGATGGCATGTGGGGAAAAAGCTTTGCAGAGTCTGGTAATTTACTCACAAAAGAATAGAAGAGAATCATATTTCTTCTGAACAGAAAAAATATCCAATAGGAGACGTCGTAGTAATACACAGCATCTGTTGTCTTTCTGTCTTTACATAAAACTTGACTGTTATCACTTGTTAAAATGTATATTTCTTTTAAACGCCCTTCTAACTCTAACATTGCCCTCCTGTGATCTCTAATTGAATACAGACTTCTGAAAAATTCCCTGGACATACCAGATCTGCTACAAACACTAGCTTTCAGAATATGAAGCAGCTCAGAGTTGCTGAAATACTGCTACACTAAATTCATACTGTTTGTTGATCAGTTCTGATACAGCACTTATTGTAGAGAAACCTTGTTGTGTCCAGAACTGGATCAAGTTTTGTCAGGCGATGACCCTTGCTCTAGGCCATTCTCTAAAATTTGTTCTTTTGGGACCATTTTCGATTAAATAACCAGAACAATTGATCAGAAATTTGTTAAGTTAATCCTCAGATCATCCTCATAATTTAATAACAAGCTTATTGTTATTATTATTAGTAGTAGTTATATAACTCTATAAAAAAAACATTTCAAAGCTCTGGAAAAGGCTTGTTTCCATACAAAAATGATTATGAAAATGATTATAATCTCAAACTCAGTGCCCATCTTACATCTGCTCATTCTGTTCATGTGAAGTTGACTGATGTGTTTTTTGACCCCACGGGAGGGAAGAGTTGTAGAGTGGAACAAAAAGAATGTTATTAACACAGCCCCCAAGATCAGATGGTGTTCAAAGACGAGCCTGAACTCCCTGAGTCAGAGCGTATTTGTATAACCAGAGCATTATGGTCATAGACACACAATATATGAACATTCAAATATGGAAACCTGAGCATATGATTTGTATGTGCTTTCTGATCATACCATCACACGCTTGGTCCCCATATACTGTTATTATATCCTCCACTCTTCTGTGAAGATGTTCTACTAGAATTTGGAGTGTGCTTGTGGAGATTTGTGCTCATTCAGCCACAAGGTTGTTAGTACAGTCAGGTACTTATATAGGTGAGGTGAGGAGGCCTGGGGTGCAATTAGCGTTCACAATTATCCCAAAGATGTGCAGTAGGGTTGAGGTCAGGTCTGTATTGCAGGCCACTCAAGATCTTCCCAAGCATATCTTCATGGAACTGACTTTATGCACAGGGTATTGTCATGCTGTTAAAGGTTTGGGTCTCTTAGTTCAGGTGAAGGGAACATTTATTTCTACTGCATCCAAATACTTTCTATACAAGTGTGTGCCTCCAAACCTTTGGAGATAGTTTGGTGTAGAACACATATGGCTGGAAAAAGAAAGTTTTCCAAATACTTTTGTCCTTATTTGCAGATGAGTGTATGGGGAAGACATACGCAGTCTTTAAAAACAAACAAACCGCTCTTCTTAAAATGTGACCCATTTTCTCTCTCCTCGCTCTACTGATTTCCAGAAAACAAGCTCTGTGTGTGTGTGTGTGTGTGTGTGTGTGTGTGTGTGTGTGTGTGTGTGTGTGTGTGTGTGTGGACCATGGTTGAGGGTGAGTGTGTGTTTCTTTCTTTGCCTTTAATACACAAGATTAAAAAAGGAGATGCAATCACAGGACTATCCGTGGACTAGTAGCTCTATGCGAGGACAACAGGTAGATACTGATTCATTATTGTGCTTGAATCGTTCATGCTTTTTTTTCAGTGAAGGTACCAGTTTTCTTCACAGTGTTGGGACAGTAATATAGAATTTTATCAAAGCATATTGAGCTCGGAAAAACTTTTCCTTTACCTTCGCTACATTTTAATGTGTAATATCTTTCTGCACTACTTGAAAAAGTGCCATTCCTCACTACTTTGAAGTAAATACAAAAAAAAATTGTGTTAAATAATAAAGACTCTTGTTCAGAAGTGCTGATGTGCAGGAGAATGGAGCATTGATTTTTGCATGAAATTATAAAAATATACTGGGAAAAAAAAAACAGGTCAGCATAGATAGATAGATAGATAGATAGATAGATAGATAGATAGATAGATAGATAGATAGATAGATAGATAGATAGATAGATAGATAGATAGATAGATAGATAGATAGATAGATAGATAGATAGATAGATAGATAGATAGATAGATAAAACTTTAGTCATTGCATACGAAATGCAGTTTGGCATCTATCATATATATATATATATATATATATATATATATATATATATATAATTTTTATATAAATAGTTATAAGTATATGGCTGTGAAAATATAGACACTGTTGTAAAGGTAAAAATTGTGCAAAAGCTAAATAAACAAGTACACTAAATATATGTATACGTATATGTGAAATATTTACTTTCGATACATTCAATAGCGAGTACTTTTTTTACGTGTAATCAAGTACAAATGCAAACGGAGTACTTTAACTGGTGTAATATTTAAGCAGGCGATTTGTACTTTTAGTGCAGGAATGGTGCACTTTGTTCACTGCTGGAAACTGAACAAATGCACATGATAAACCTGGATGTAGCAACAAGATATTTAATCGAGGTCCTGGAACTACAATGCGATGAAGTCAGTGTAATCATATACCCTCAGTGGCCACTTTGATAAGGATTTTAATAAAGATAAAGATCAATGAAGTTACTTAGAAACTCAGAAACTATAAGGATGAATTGAATCAGTAATGAATTTAAAAGAGGCTATAATGGCTTGAATCTGCATGAACAGTCCCGCATTTAAGTGTCATTCAATAAACAGTACACATCAACAGTGTTGGAACTATAATGAATAGACATTTGGTGCCACCCAGATGAGGATGAGTACCTTTTGAGTCTGGTTTCCTTGCCACTATCACCAGTGGCCCACTCATTAGAGATAAAATGATTAGGGTTAAACTTATATATAAGTTTTTATATAAGTCACTCATATATACATTCAGATTTTACAACCTATTTATTTCAATATCCTTTGTTAAAAGTGCTCTACAAATCAAATGTATTGTTTAATTGTATTTGTAATTATATTTTTTTCCCGAAACAGCTGTACACTCACAAAGCAAAAGTCCATTCAAAGCAGGTGTTTAGTGCATTACATAACATGCAGTTAATGAGCTTCATTTAATATTCACCTCAAACTCTGATTGGGAAACTTTGACTATGGCATGGTTGGATATTTAAGAAATGTCCGATCCGTAATTTTTTAACAACACAAGCCACCAGAACAGCTTCATTTCCCCTTGAGATAGATACAACCGGTCTGTGGAACGGTACTGATGAATGAATGCTATTCTTTTAAAAGGGGCGGAGTCATATAGGGATGACATTTTAATGAATTTTCTTTCAGATACAATCAGAAATGTCTTAAAATGTATTATAATGTGTCAGCTGCATATTATGTGTACAGACTTATAAATGTATGATAATGTGCCCATTAGCACTGTATAACAGATTGGATTAAATGCAAATTTAAGTAATTGATTCCTGGATAAATTAATGTGATAATTTCTTATATATATATTTTTTATATATATTGTGTGGATGTGTAATGGTCCAGGAATATAGACTCATTTATGCTTTAGCCTACTCATAATATATTTAATATTTAATCATATTTTATTAGTATATTAGAGCAGTGTTTAATATGATGACTGTGTATATGTTCTGCTACCCTGTCTGTCTCTATTTGCAAGCCTTAAGCATGTTTTCTTCGCCTCTTTAGCAGGCACAACGATGTATTGGGAGGAATAACCAGAGCTACATTTGTGAATCAGGGCATTGCTGTGAAGACCTGCAGTGCTGCAGTTACTACTATGAGTTATGGTGTGAGTACACCTATACAATATCATGTCTCTTATTAGGGAAGTGATTAAATGAGCCAGAAAATCACTGAAAGTGACTCATTTATGTTACATCCTCCTTTAAACAGTGAGGTTAAAAACACTTGTTTAATGTATTTTTAAGGACAAGTGCTTGACATGACGTGTGTCTACTTATCCTGTCCTTTTCATGGGCTCCTTATCCGCCTGCAGCAAAACCAAGATTTTCACTTCCTAGTGTATTTTTCTCTTTTCATGCTGGACAAGGTCTTGTTCCGTAGAATTACAGATATTATTAATAATAGATATTAATATTATTATTTTCTAATAGAATTATTGAACACTATTGAAAAATACTAGAAATACACTTACTTTAAATAATTCTTGAAGCCAGTGTCTTTCAATGTTTTCTTTTCTACTTACCTGATGTTACTATGTCCTCATATGCTACCAATTGTGATATGTGATTCGGTTTGTACAATGAGTAGAACATATGGAAGAGGAAGAACGTATGGAGAACAGGAGAGAAGATTTTATCAGACCATACACCCACGGTCAAACATGGAGGTGGACGCTTAATGGTTCGGGGTTGTTTTGGAGCAGGGAAGGTTGGAGACGTATTCCGGGTGAAAGGAAAACCGAACCAACATGGATACCATTCCATACCCCAACACCATGCATTTCTGTCTGGACTGTGGCTCATTGGAACCATTGTCACCAAACAGCATGCCAATGAGCTGAAGCAAATGTCTAAGCTCTGTAAGTGTTATTTAGAGAGCAGACAGTAAGCTGGAGTGTTAATCTATCATGGAATGTCCTGCCCAGTCACCGAACCTAAATCCTATTGAACTGCTCTGGGATGAACTGAAATGCAAGTTCAAAAAGGAATCTCCAACTAGTGAAGAACATCTTTGCCAAGTTTTACAAGAGGCATGGATTTCAGCTGAATTTTTGAAGAAATTAAGTGTCTGGATATCAAGACAGTAAATCCTAATACCGTTCAATTACCTAGTTTGTTGCGTATAAACCAAAGAAACATGTATATATCTTTCAGAAACCATTAAAGACTAGGTGTTTTCAAACATTTGACAGGTAGTGCGTGTATATACAAGGTATTATTCATTAATGTATTTTTTTATTGTATTTGTTATTATAAAATAGGGTTCTGGTTGATGTGTGCTGTCATCTTCATTGTGATCTGTTGCTGTGTGTGGCGTCACCGTCGCATCAAGCACAGACTGCAGCAGCAGCAGCGACAGCATGAGATCAACCTGATCGCCTACCAAGAGGCTTGCAACTACACCTCAACTCCATTCTACTTCAGTAAGAGTCTCATCCAAACTCTTTCTATCGGTGTGTCTGTATGTTTTAAACCATTTGAAATATCCCATGACGCTGTATATTCTCATCTACTCAAAGCATCAGGGGACGTATTACAACGCCAAAAGAAAACTACCCAAGGCAATTTGAGATTTTGTCAATGTTGATACTGGGAGTCAGCTTACATACAGTATGCTACACACACCTTAAAGCAGGCAGTATGCTTTGGAAACTCGTGCAGACAGAATTCTATCAATCAAGATGCTTGTGTCAGTCGCAAAACTCATTGCTTTATTGTAATTGTATAGCTTTCATAACACTATTAAATAATACTCTCTGATTTGCTATGGTGAATCAATAACACAGATAAAGGTCAAGAGATAATGTGTCTTGACCCTGTTTGCAGTAACTGATAAAGATTTAAGAATCTGCTTGAACAAACAGTTATTACACAGTTATTACATAACTAGGCGCCATATTTGTTTTATGACATTCTTGACATTTTGCACTTTTCAGGGTTTCTACCAAGTTATCTCCTACCTGACTATGAGGATGTAACAAATGATCCTCTTACCCCACCACCTCCTTACTGTAACTTAAACTTAAACACTGGACCACCAGCTTGTACCATTAATGACCAGGAGGAGGCGCAATGTCCATCCAGACAGGTCACACCTGTGCCCACAACATCGAGCCCACTGTGCTCCAGGCCTGGTATAGCGGGGCTTGAGTACTCGCAGGATGATCAGCACAGAGCTGATGGGACAGGCAGGGAGACCATGCTGAAACAGGACCAGGAAAGAGATGTAGAAGAGTCTGAAGAGGAGAAGGACGGGTTCATTCAAAGACAGCGCCACTTTACAGGTGACTCCGGCATTGAAGTGTGTCTGTGCAGCCAAGAAACTGAGAGCCAAAACCCTGAAGGACTTGATGAGCCGTTAACAAATAAAGGCTCTGGTGGCTCGATGGAGCTTTGTGAGAGCTGTGGAGCTGGAGATGATAAAGATGGTGAGCAGGGGACTGAGCTTGACAGATCACCATCACTGGAGTTCCATCCTCTCTGCCTGTACTTGCATACTATTGATGAGCAGGAGGGGCCACAGGGCTGTCAGAGCTAAGGGGAAAGATATCAAATTCTGAGGAAACAGAGATGCAACACTGCACCCGATGTTATTTGGATGGTATATACAGTGTGTGTAAGCCTTTTTACAGTCTGATGGTTGAATGATGGGAATAGTATGTCCTGGAGTGTACACAATCATTCACACCTAATGGTAATTTGGATTAGACATGGTTTAGGAAGTTAGAAGAATCCAAAGCTATGAACAGTGACTTGAGATAATGAAAAGATCCAAAGATCACACAAGTTCAATATAATTGTTCGGTGTAATGAACGTTATTATGTTTTGGTGAGAGTAAAATTTGGTGTTTGTGGTCATTTATTGGGGCTGGAAGATGTTCCTGTAACTGTTTCCACAGTGGTTTACTGAAAACATCACCATTAATAGATATGTTGGCTTTACTCAGGCTTTTTACATGATTAGCATTGAGCCATCATCATACATCATGCTAATGTTTATTTATGGACTCTATTGTATAATGTGACTTGGCAGAAACGAGCCTATGAAAGTTTTATTTGTAAAGAATGCTAAAAGATGATTGGTCCCCTCAGATCACCCACTGTTTCTACAGTTACAGCTTGATTTTTTTTTCATGTTTTGTCATTGGGGCCAGTTTTAGTAATTCAAGCCTTGAATGCTTTTAGATGGAATCAACTATTACAATAAACCACTATAAGTAAATAGCTGGACTGGGCTGCTGCTTTTTGTGTCGAGAAATTCACATCTTGTGATCGATTTTGTTGCGTTATTTTCAGCTTGAATTACTGCAAACTGTCCAAAAAAAGTAAATAAACGTTATAATGATTTATTTTGAAAGTTAGATTTGCAAGATTTAAAAAAATCTAATGAAATTTTTAAGTGCCAAACAGTCTGTGTTTAATGATTTGCAGGAATATAGAAATTTGGACATTCAAAAAAAAAAAAAAAAACACTTGATTTTGTGTAGAGTTTATTATTGATTAAATGTAGGGTTAAATGAATGACTAGGAGACATTTATATATACTTAAAAGCCACCTAGCAAAATTAGTGGCCCTGCAAGTCTCTATTGATGAAGGTGACGATGATGATGATATATACCGGTTAGCAAATCAATTGCAGATCATTTTATTTGACCAAGACAATTGCCTATTTCAAACCTTGGAGAAAAGACAATATAAAAATACAAATTGTTTGACCAAACAGTATTTTGCATTTTATTTATTTCCACAAGAGGGCGACATATAAGTAGTTTTGAATTGAAGGGTCTAGGCCCAATCGTGCTTGTATACAGATTTACTTTATATAGTCCAAAAATGTGTCATCTTGCAGAATAAACAAAATGATTTGCAAGCATGCATAAGCTTTAAGGTTTATAAAATGCTTTATTTTCCACAGCCATGAAAAAATGACGTTAGAAAACACTTCTTTCATTTGGCTAATTTCAACCCAAATGTGCCTGATTTAGAGGTCTGATTTTTTAGGATGTCAGAAGTGTTTTGGGGGATATAAATATTGTGTGTTTCTAATACTTTCTTTAGTTTCTTTATATAAAAAACTCATGAATTGAATTTCTGTTCTGATTGCTGTGTGTTGGGGGAGAAAAAGTCATTTGTGGACCTTTGGATCTTTGGATACATTGATGAGTGTTGACATTTTGTTTCGATTTGCTTTCACAATAATAAAAATTTTTGTGTTCTTCTCACAGTCCTTAAAATTAAGGTGCCAAGAAAGTTGGAAAGACACAACATGCCTGTTTGGAAACACCTAGTTTTTATAGTTTCTGAGAGACACTTAGATGTTGCTTTTGTTTATAAGAAACAAACTAGGCATGTTTATAAGGTAGATTTACAAGGTAGATTGGAAGATTTACTTTCTACTTGATTCCATATGTATATATACATATACAGATGTTAAACTTTATGTTCATTGAAAAATTCTACCTTAGCATTAAAACAGATTTCCACACTCTTGGCATCCGGACAGTTTGTTTCTCCAAACATTCAGCTAAAATACTTTACCATGCCACTTGTAAAACTTGCCAAAGATATTCTTTGCTATTTGGATATTTCTTTCTAAACTTGTGGTCCAGTTCATCCCAGAGCAGCTCTTTTAGGTTTTAGGTGCCGTAACTGGGAGGGCTATTTAATAGTAGATTACAATCTTAAAATTTGCTCTCTAAATAACGCTTACAGAGTCAGGTCAGCTTCAGGTCATGGTATTTTTGTACAGTGAATTCGGTTCCAATGAGCCACAGTCCAGACGGAATTGCATGGTGTTGAGGTATGGAATGGTAGCCACATTGGTTTTCTTTTCCTTTCACCCAGAATAAGTCTCCAGAATAAGTCTCCAACATTCCCTGCTCCAAAACAACCCCAAACCACTAAGCGTTCACCTCCATGTTTGACTGTGGCTGTGAAGAAGTATGCTAACCTCTTCTCTCCTGTTCTCTGACTAACACAAGTTCTTTTAGATACAAATGTCAAATGTCCACAGAACATTTTCCTCATCATTCACTGTCCAATTACTGTGGGTTTTGTCTTTGTTTGTTTGTTGCATAGAAATAAAAGTCACATACATGTGTCTCAATAATCATGTTAATTGGTGTTTCAAAAACTCTGATAAACATTGTACATTTTATTGCATTATTTGCACTGTAAATGTAACGATATGGCAGCTAGAAATAGTTTTTTTTTATCATTTATTTTGTTATTTTTCTCTTGTAGATAATAAGACACAAAAATACCTTGCTCTATGAGAAAATGTAGAACTTAAGTAGACCTAAAATGTACATTGTAGAACTACTATGTCTACCCCATGATATTGAAAACTTTCTCCAAAAAAGTACAAACCCGATTCCAAAAAAGTTGGGAAAAGGCCATGTTTACCACTGTGTGGCAGTCTGCAAACATCTGGGGACTGAGTAGACAAGTTGCTCAAGTTTAGGAATAGGAATGTTGTCCCATTCTTGTCTAATACAGGTTTCTTGTTGCTCAACTGTCTTAGGTCTTCTTTGTCGCATCTTCCTCTTTATGATGCGCCAAATGTTTTCTATGGGTGAAAGATCTGGACTGCAGGATGGCCATTTCAGTACCCGGATCCTTCTTCTACGCAGCCATGATGTTGTAATTGATGCAGTATGTAGTCTGGCATTGTCATGGTGGAAAATGCAAGGTCTTCCCTGAAAGAGACGACGTCTGGATAGGAGTATATGTTGTTCTAGAACTTGGATATACCTTTCAGCATTGATGGTGCCTTTCCAGATGTGTAAGCTGCCCATGTCACACGCACTCATGCAACCCCATACCATCAGAAATGCAGGCTTCTGAACTTTGCTGATAACAACTTGGGTTGTCCTTATCCTCTTTAGTCTGGATGACATGGCGTCCCAGTTTTCCCAAAAGAACTTCAAATTTTGATTCGTCTAACCACAGAACAGTTTTCCACTTTCCCACAGTTTATTTTAAATGAGCCTTGGCCCAGAAAAAATGCCTGCGCTTCTGGATCATGTTTAGATATGGCTTCTTTTTTGACATATAGAGTTTTAGCCGGCAACGGCGAATGGCACGGTGGATTGTGTTCACCGACAATGTTTTCTGGAAGTATTCCTGAGCCCATGTTGTGATTTCCATTACAGTAGCATTCCTGTATGTGATGCAGTGCCGTCTAAGGGCCTGAAGATCACGGGCATCCAGTATGGTTTTCCAGCCTTGACCCTTATGCACAGAGATTGTTTCAGATTCTCTGAATCTTTGGATGATATTATGCACTGTAGATGATAAAAACTTCAAACTCTTTGCAAGTTTTCTATGAGAAACTCCTTTCTGATATTGCTTTACTATTTTTAGCAGCAGCATTGGGGGAATTGGTGATCCTCTGCCTATCTTGACTTCTGAGAGACACTGCCACCCTGAGAAGCTCTTTTTATACCCAGTCATGTTGCCAATTGACCTAATAAGTTGCAAATTTCTCCTCCAGCTGTTCCTTATATGTACATTTAACTCTTCCAGCCTCTTATTGCTACCTGTCCCAACTTTTTTGGAATGTGTAGCTCTCATGAAATCCAAAATGAGCCAATATTTGGCATGACATTTTAAAATGTCTCACTTTCAAAATTTGATATGTTTTCTATATTCTATTGTGAATAAAATATAAGTTTATAAGATTTGTAAATTATTGCATTCCTTTTTATTCACAAATTGTACTGTGTCCCAACTTTTTTGGAATCTGGTTTGTTAATCTCCTTCATAGAACTTCACAACAACAACAATTTCCACACGTTAGTGTCTATTTAGTAGGAACTAGCTCCTACCTTGACTAATTATATGAGTCATGTCTTTGCGAGGTTGTGTATTCAACATCTGACTGATTGGGGATTAAACAACATTAGTCACAGTTATATGCTACACTTCTAGTTAAGAAGTAGAGGAAGTAGAAAATTCAGAGCAAACATGTCCAGTATGTTCATGTCTCCAAACAACATGTGATTAAATTAATCATCAAGGAAAAACAAAAAAAAAAAAAAAATTCGTTGCTCTATCATGACTAGACACTAAGCGATATAAGCACTTACAGGTGCGTCTCAATAAATTTGAATATTATTTAAAAAGTTGATTTAGTAATTCAATACAAAATGTGAAGCTCTTATATAAATTCATCATATCTTTGTTATATATTTCAAGTGTTTATCTCTTATGGCTTACAGCTAATGAAAACACAAAATTCTGTATCTCAGGAAATTTTAATATTGTAAAAAAGTTCAGTATTGGAGACTCGTGATGTCACACTTTGATCAGCACATTAAATTCAAACACCTGCAAAGGTTTTCTGAGCCTTTACACGGTGTCTCAGTCTGGTTCAGGCTCCACAATCATGGGGAAAGACTGCTGACTTGACAGGAGACGATCAAGTCAAGTCAAGAGTCAAGTCAAGAATTGACACATTGACACCCTGCACATGGAGAGTAAGAGACAAAAGGTCATCGCTAAAGAAGCTGCTGTTCACAGAGTGCTGTTTCCAAGCACATTAATAGAAAGGTGGATAGAAGGAAAATACATGGTAGTAAAAGGTAAAACAAAACCCATTTGAGAATTTGGGCAGAAGGGTGGACTGCAGCTGGAGTCAGTGCTTCAAGAGCCTCCACACACAGACGTATCCATGGGCTACAACTGACGCATTCCTTGTGTCAAGCCACTCCTGAACCAGAGACAACGTCAGAGGTGTCTTATCTGGGCAAAGGACAAAAGGGACTGGACTGTTGTTCAGTGGGCTAAAGTTGTCTTTTTAGATGAAAGAAAAGTCAATTTTGCATTTCATTTGGAAATCAAGGTCCCAGAGTCTGTATGAAGAGAGGAGAGGCACTGAATGAAGTGCCTCTCTAATTTCTAATTCTAATTTTCTGAGAAGATTAAAAGAAATAGACACTTTAAATATATCCGTTTGTGTGTGAGGTATCTATATATTATACTTTTTGTACTAAATTACTAAAATAAATCAAGTTTTTAATGATATTCTAATTTATAGAGATAAATGTACCTGTATAATGTGAAGTCATATAGTGGAATACAATCTGGTACTGTATTGGTGAAGTTTATGACTGAAGAGACAACAGTTGAAAAGGTTAACATTACAGTTAATATCACAGGTCTGTTGGTTTCCCAGATTCTGATTGGTTAGAAAGGGTGAGTCAATTTACCTAACAGCAGTCGAGAAACAATAATTTGAGAAAACACAGGTTTATATTATTGCACTCTGTCTATTATGTTAGTGTTTCTACAGTATCACCTTCCACATGGTGTTGTGTGGCAGATGGTATAATTTCCTGAAGTGTTCTGTGAGGAGACCTTTATTTAGCATTTTAGTCACTTTAGCCTCACTTAGGCTTTATGTCATGGTGGAATAAAGAGAGAGGACATTGAAGTTTTTCAAAAAAAAAAATTTTTATTTGTGTCATTAATTTCAAGTAAGATAAAAAAAAAAAAAGAGAGACTGGTAAAAGAAACATACTAATATCATAGGTGTATATACACTATTTGGACATTCAATTCCACATCGAGTCCCCAATTGCTGTTTTTTTAGATTTAGGTGAAAGGTTATGGAGATTTGTGATCATTCAGCCACAAGAGCTTTAGTAGCAAGGAGGCCTGGGGTGCAGTCAGTGTTTTAATTTATCTCAAAAGTATTTAATGCATTTAATGCAGAGCCCATTAGCAGGCCACTCAAGATCTTCCACTCCAATTTTCATGGTGCACAAGGGCATTGTCTTGCTGGAGCAGGTTTGGGTTTCCTAGTTTAGGTGAAGAGAAAATGTATTGCTACTACACTTCAGAGACGTCCTGTACAGTTGTGTGCCTCCGACTTTTGGCGAAAGTTTGGTAAAGACACATATGTCTGGAAAATTCAGGTGTCCTAATATTTTTGTCTGTATAGTATAATATCAAATATTTGTAAGGTAAGTTAACAAGAGTAGTTACACTAATAGTAGTAATAATAGTAGTACACTAATAACAAAACATCAGGATGTTATTAATATTGGAAAGTAATCAACTCCAGAATAGCTTTTATTTATTCGATTATTAATAAATGTAATAAAGAAATGTGCTTTTAAATTTTGTAATGCTGCTTTCTTATAGTTTATAATAAACCCTTATTCAAACTTGAAGAAATGTTTGAACCAAACCAAAAACGTATAACTTAATATGTTCCTCCTTTTCTACTTTGATTAGTGCACTTAGGAACTGGACCATAAGACAATTATAGTGATGTAGCTTGCAATCACAAAGAGGATATAAATCAGGAACAAGAAGCGATCAATAACATTTGCGATCAGATTCCATTCGATCTCAGCCTGCTTGGGTCTCAGGTGTTCTTCCACCCTCAGTCGAATTGTCAGCAAGTCTTGGGCCACTTTCTTCAGCTCATTCACAACTGCAGAACCCTCTCTCTCGTCTTTTTCTCCAGTGAGAGAAGGCATCATTGCTGTTATGTCTGGATTCCCTGCTTTCATGAAGAGTATAATGAGACATAAGCTACTGTTACAGTCATGTTTATGATAATGAGTTTGGATGGACTTTAGGTGATCTAAAATATATTTGTATCTATCTTAATGCAGTGCTTTTTCTGACATACAAAAAAAATATAAGGAAAATATTGCTATTTATAGTTATATAAATAGTTGCCGTGTGTAGAATTTTTCCATTAGGATTAGTATTGTTATATAAGGAGTAAAATATACTAAGGTTTGCTGTTCTAAGAAAATAATCAATCATATTGTGGTGAGAATGTTAATATACATGTTATATTACATTTATAGCATTTGGCTTTCAGTTATCTTAGATATACAGCTTTTGGGGCTTTGCCGAAGTACCCAGCAGTGGTGTTGGGATCTGAACCCATGACGGACGGACAGACGGATGGACAGACAGACAGACAGACAGACAGATAGAAAGATATCACCAGCTCTGCCAATGGTTCTAGCTGCAAAGCTAATCACTGATATATTGTACATGAATTCTCAAGTTCTAATATGTTCCCAAAGTAGCAACTTATATACCTAATTATTTGTTACCTTCACTCTATTTTTTAACTAAAGAAACATCATTGTCAATGGTAGAGTTTCAATAAGGAGCGATTGACAGCGATTTGTAACAGTAAAATTTAAAGCTATTAAACTTTGTCTTTGTCTTTTTATCTCAAAAAGTACGAGATAAACAAGTGACTGGTGACCAGTTATAGTTACAGTAAGTGATCGTAACAATTCTCCTCCACTGTATGTAATGTGTCACAACATTAAATGTTGTATAAAGTAAATAAATGTTGTATGTATAAAGTCCTTCCACTCTGTTGTTCAGTTCAGTTCAGTTCAAAGAATTTTGATTGCAACATACAAGCATATCAACACCCAATTACCTCCTAAGGTGTGTTTACCTTAAATTTAATAACTTCCCAGCAGAGGGGAAAAATTAATTCAAACTATTTGTTTTACTAATAGGAGTGCTATTCCGAGTGCCAGCAGGCAGGAGGTAACTCTTGAGGTCCTAAATGCCCAGCACATTTCTTAAGTAATCTACGCAACATAATAAACAGACCTCAGTGCCTTCCTGATTTTAAACTGTTTATAAATTGTTATCAGCTATTGTTGAGTTTTGTGTAGCACTCATTAGTATTTGAATTATTCCTGTTACCTTTTGCATTTGAGTTTAAAACCACTTCCACTTGAGCATCAGGGCATTTGTGGGATATGAACAGGAGGCGTCCCAAGAAGTCCAGAATGAGAACATGCACCCAACGGGGTACTTTGGGGTATTTGTTTGGGAAGTTACTGAGGTTAACAATTAACATTGTCTCCAAAAGGCTGGCTACCATCAGCCCCAAGCTGAGAGAAAAAAACACATCTGCATAGAAAAAGAAACAAGAACAATAAAGTACGTTAATATGCTATTGCCTTTTGGTTCGATCATCGTTAGATATGATTGTTTTTTGGCAGCAAATTGGTAAGAAAATATACCTGAGATTGTACAGCAAGTCACATTTTGTACTGTAAAATTGTTTTGTAACTACAAAAACTATGCTCAAGTGTTTCAGGGTTTATGCCAGACTGGTGCCATGGTGGGATACAAAATCAGTTATTTATTCGGACATTTACTTAATCAAAGCAATGATTTACCTAGGCTACCTTCAAACATCTTACCCAGTCTTATTTCAATAACACTATTAGTTGTAAGGGATTAAAAACCTTTATGATAGCAAGTATGCGATATTAAAATTACGTCCGATCTTGACAATCAAATTTTTATTAAACAAACTACAGGATGTGTTTTCTTAGACGGTTAATTATTAACACGTATTGATGAATTTCTTCATCTTTAATGAACATCATTATAGCACAGTTAGGTCTTCTGACAAATATATAATAAGTTGTATGTATAGGCTATGTTAACATTTAAAATGGTTATAAAATATTCTCCCACCACACCCACTGTACTGCAGGACTTACTTATTAGAGGAGTAGGTGAGACACTCTTAGGCAGAATATCATTAGTGATGATCAGAAAGACAGTGTAGCCGAGGATAAGGGTCATTTTGAAAGCCGAGCGATCCATATTTTGAGGAGGCAAGATGAAACTGCACAGGTCTAACAGACTCAGGAAGCAGCTGGGGACAAGGAGGTTCACTACATAGAGACTCGCCTCACGGCTAAGGGTTAGCTGTGGCAGAAACACAAAGAGATGCACTGCTTCAGTCCATGAGCTATGATTTCTCTATAGATAGAATTAAAGAAATTATGAAAGGCACAATGATTTATGTGGGTTATACTCACATTGTACTGCTGACAAGAAAAAGACCGAATGCTGGTAAGATTATAAGTGAAATTACATTTTGTCAAATCTTCGAGTTTCCATCCCGAATCAGAATCTACAGATGAGTTTGTAGAAAATTCGACTGATTTAGAAGTTAGGATCATTTCATCTTCTGAAAGAGTAGCATATCAACAAAAATTAAGAGAGGACTAAAACATTTGCGGATGAACAATACAAAGATACAATATTTCTTTCTTTCAGCAATTCAGTAGTGTTAGAAGAAAGTATTAGTTATTTTAAATGATACTAATACGACTATAAAACAATATGTCGTACACTTTACCCCTTTACAGGTGGCTATTTCAATGTTGTGGAGGGTTGTGAAACATAAAATATACATTAGTATAATTAGTGGTGCTTGAATATTTATATTAATATAGTGCCTTTTAGAGGTTTGGAAACACTTATATGGTTTTTGGGACACATGCATGTTACAACGTGTGTTTTTTAATGTACAAACAAACTAGCTAAAAGTCAAAAACACACAAGAATTGGACAGTGAATGACAGGAAGAAAGTTTGGTGTCCAGATGAGTTTGAATTGAAATCGTCTCCATACAACAAGACAGTGAGCTGAAGTGTGCATCTAAGCTCTGTAACTGTTAGTTAAAGAGCAAACAGTCAGCTGGAGTGTTATCTCTCATGGAATGCCCTTTCCAGTCACTGCACCCAAATCGTACTGAACTGCTTTGTGATGAACTGGATTGCAAGATCGAGTAGAAATATTCAACTAGTGAAGAACACCTTCGGCAAGTTTTACAAGAATCATGGCAAAGTATTTCAAATGAATGTTTGGGGAAACATGCCAAAATTTTGGAAAGTGTCTACTTCTTCTTTTTTTGGGCTTCTCCCATTAGGGGTCGCCACAGGGGATTATCCGTCTCCACACCCCCCTGTCCTCTACATTTTCCTCTTTCAAACTAACTACCTGCATGTCTTTCCTCACCACATCCATAAACCTTCTCCTTGGTCTTTCTCTTTTCCTCCTTCCTTGTGGCTCCATTCTCAGCATTTTTGTCTCAATAACTTTGTTTCTAAAAATGTTATGCTTAAGATTTTACTGATACATATTTTGGTGATTTATAAAAAAAAAAAAAAAATCTAAATAAACTAGATTTATAAAATCCAAATCTCAGACATTTTATTTATCTGTTCTTGTAGGCTCTATAGTCACTTTACAAAGTTTCACTAGAATAACTACAGTTATTACAGCATTACCTTCATGAATGAGGGAAAGGAAAGTAATTGAGCATTCCTGGACATCAAACGGAAACCTGTAGATATTCAGTTGACACGAAACAGGAATTCTTTTGACTTTGACTAAATGAAGCCCTCCAGTGTAATTTATCTGTAGGTAGGGAATGCTCTGACTTTTGTCTTCATCCATTCTGCAATGTTGTCAGAGAGCAAAAAAAAACATTATAAGACATAATTTTTTATCAATTTATTTAAATGTAGTTGTAGTTTTATCTAGATTTAAAACATAAAGGTGGAAATTAATTAATATCACAATTGTGATACTGATACTTACAACTCTTTAATTTCTATATCCGGCAGCCACAGATCAGACACTGGATATGAGATTTTCTCTGTTCCACACGTATTGATATCCCACTTCAGAAACGGTACTAACCAGTCCTATTGGAGTTCAAACATATCTTTTCACAAAGTGAAGAATAAGAAAGGAATCAAAGCATGATAAAAAAAAAAACTAACGTGGGTGAAACTTACAATTGTTAATATCATAAATACTGTCATGACCTGGTCCTTTTCACTCTGGAAAGACAAATTGCAGAGGAGGATACTAAGTCAAATTAAATGCATTATAGGATTAAAGGATTATGAAAAGAGACATAAGGGAATACTCGCCAGATCCGGGATTCCAGCAATAGTAAGGCCTAGTTGGCATTTAGGACATCGCTTGGATGTGCAACAGGGCGTATGTTTTTACTCCAAAGGGCATTTTCAACTTGTTTATACAGGGATTGTGTATCATTGGTGGTGCAATTAATTACAGTTAATTCCACACAGGAAACTAGAAACATAGAAAACCATTGATTAGTTATTTGTAAAATAGTTTATATATGAATGTTTAACAGTGTACACATTTTGTCACATTCAAAAAAGATACAGAGAAACACAAAGCAGGGTTACTGTTGCCACCCTGTTCAATTTCTAACAAGAGTTAATCCTGTTGCAAGTGTTGTATTCCTCTTCTACCACAGCTGTGGTAGTTGTGGGCCATCTGTGAAACAAGTAAATTCCTATTATCATATAGATCAGGGGTCACCACATCCTTGCAGGCCTTTTTCGCGGACCTTTTCTAAAAATAGCTGTTTCCTACGTTGTTAAATCATTGTTGATAATTATTATGAGAAATCATTAACATAATCAGTGTCTTCACACAGATAAATATCATTAATTATTAATAATAACATTTAAAGGTAAATTGAGCAAATTTGTCATTTTAGATCAAACTGAAATCTGTGTGTATTAAACTGGTTGCCCTTCACATTAATCTGTACCCAAGAAGTAGCTCTCAGTTTTAAAAAGGTTGGTGACCCCTGATATAGATTATATTAGCTATAAACAGTCGTTTGATCCGCAGGATATTGAAGTGAATAAGAGAAGGAAAACACAGCTAGTCTACTTCCCTGAAGACTTTCCTGTATTATACATCAAAACACTTCAGATTTATCCTCTTCAAAAACACATATATTGGAGACTCCATTCCAAAACTCCATATATAAAAAACCATAAAATTTCATTACAAGTGATGCCATTCATTGTCAATCAATAGTGACATTTCTGTAGTAATATTTCGATCATTTCTACGGTAACAATCTGTTACTTTAAAAGCGATCATGTATTTGAGTGAACTATTGTCAGAGCTGCGTTTGTATGAATCAACGCTTTAAAATCCAGCAGAATTATGAATCCAGGAGCACTGTGGTATTGAAATGTGATTTCAAATAGGAGAAATATGAAAAGAAACACATCAAATATTAAAAAACGATTATTACACATAAGAAATCTATTTGCATGCCGAACCTCTTACCTTGAGTCTCAACAACAAACAAGACAAACAGACATCGCATGTACAGTGTTAGTCCTCTTTGCCATGCCATATCAGTGTGAGGTGGTGTATCCAACCACTAATTCTCTGCCTGTAGTCCTGTGGTTTTATCTGCCTTTGGATAAATATTGATCATAATCAAACACTGGTGGTGGTGGGACTCTATTTGGTACATAATTGCACTCTTACATGATATCTAATTGTTCTCAGGTGATGTTTAACAATAGAATAAATAAAAAGGGACAAGAGTAACCATTACTAACTATACATCATTCAAATGGTCTAAGCCTTGAGCATCGATTTAAGATTACGGTTGTTCAATGACTATGATTGTAATGACAAATCACAAACGCATCCACTGCTGCGAATCCCTGTTTATTAGGAAAGATAAGGTTCCACTGAACAACATGCCATAAAGTATTTTTGGTCCAGACAAAAACATTGTGTTGTAATTTAGATGGTTATTCTAAATATATATATTTTTTGTGTATTGTTTGTATATGTTTAGGAATAACTTTCGCATAAAAAAACATCTTGGTGTTAAAAAAAACAATTTGAATTATATTAAACATAAAAAATATATAATTATAATATAATATGAATATAATATGACTCATGTCTAGTTTTTAAATATTTGGAGAGTTAATTTATTAATTTGCTGATAAATCAATACAGTATATTAAGGATATATTAGTATATAAAGCATAATCTTACCAGTGAGTTTGTTCAGAAGTACAGATCAGTGACTCCACACTCAACACACTCAATGTAGAGTTTGAATATTTGTAAGGGAACATACAACAGATGGTATAAGGAGGAGGTGACTTGTTTGTAACTTCATACATTTGCATACTGTTTGAGTTTCTTCTATTTAAATTTGAATGCATGCTATTTAAAATGCACCACTTGTTTGTTTTTTGGTAGACGGTTTCATTAAATTAGAAGCAGCAGAATGAAGTTCATTTGTAAACCTGAGCCGTTCCTATTAGTGTTTGCTCTGGGTATGGATATTAAATAATTATTTGCATAAATAAAAGCATTTGTTTAAGGTTTCGTACACAAATGTGCGTGAAAATGATCAGCAATCAAACAGTAATTAAAGAGTGAATTAAAACAGTGAATTAAAGAGTTAGCGTAAGTTTTTATTTACCTTTTTAGAAATGTATCCTCCGTCATCAAATTGTTCTGAATGGCAGAGAAATTAAAACAAGTCAAGTCAAGTTTATTTCTATTGTGCTTTTCACAACAGACATTGTCTCAAAGCAGCTTTACAGAAATCAACAGTTAATGTGAATGGTGTGCATTTATTCCTGATGAGCAGCCATGGTGACTGTGGCAAGGAAAAACTCCCTTAGATGTTATGAGGAAGAAACCTTGAGAGGAACCAGACTCAAAAGGGAACCCATCCTCATTTGGGTGACATCAAGAGTTTGATCATAAATCTTTCAACAGTACAGAACACTGGAGAGTGAGAACTAACATGAGCACTGGAGTATAAGATTATAAGTAAATTTTCTTTCTACAGTCTTTGGTATAAAAGTAGGAGCTACTGAGCTCAACATTTGTGATCATCAGAGATCCAACAACAGCTTCTCCATGCCAGAGCCTTTAAACACTCCCGGAGGTCCAATGCCAAAACTCCACACATGTAGTGGGATCCAATTGGCACTGGTACGTCTCTAGATGGTTCAGGATTTTTGACACAGAAATTGTAAAACAATATTAATTAATTCATGTCTAATTATAAATCTTGTTGTTTTTAAGATGTTTTTTAAGACAAATTCATTCATCCATACATTTGTTTACATACTAGATATGTTTATATGTTGATGATTAGTGGTTACATGTGCATTTTCAGAAGATAAAATGCTATAGTGAAATGTGCCTTTAGCACCTTCAACCACAGAAACCCCAACAGAATTTCTAATATTTTTTAATGGAAATTGAATTGGTTTGAAATTGTAATGGGGTATACTGGTAATCTGTTGTCTTATTTTGGTGGCATGTTTTATCTAGTGGATACCATAAAGGTTCAGTAGGACAAATACAGGTTTCAGTAATTTTCTACAATGTACACTAGGAATCGTAAACCATTTGGTGTTGGTTTTGATGGAACAGTAGTCAAGAGATGATGGTTTGTAATGGTATTTGTAGTGGAAATCATGCAATTCTGTGATTCTTTTTTTCAGCAGGGTTTTTCTCCATGTGTGATGAGATGTTACAGTAAAACCCCATTGTACGAGCAACCTAAAGTACGAGCAAACGGAGATACGAGCAAACTCGCTCGCAAAATTTTACCCTGTTTCACAAGCAAATTTCGAAGGCATGAGCAAACCCACGCTGCCGTTTTCGGCAGAGGGTCGCATCAGTCGCTTAGTTGGTGAAGTATCACTCGGTCGCTCTCGTTGTTCAGTGCAGCAAAAACGTAACTGTGGCAGCGGGGGCGTGGCCGAGAGACGGTTTGTGAATGGAGGGCGGGTCCGGGAGCAGACAGGCAGGGGATTCACCTGAAGTTAATCAGAATCAGAATCAGGTTTATTGACCAAGTGTGTTGAAACACACAAGGAATTTGGTTCCAGCTGTTTGTTACTCTCAAAAGTACAGACATAAATAAAAACCTATACATGACAAAACAGACACGACAAGACAAAAACAGACTACACAGGACAATACAGAGAATGTGAGACAGTATAGACAGTGTGGGTATTAAATAGGGATACAGACCAGTAATGTACATAAAGTGTGGGAGTGCATGGTAGTGCAAATGACAGTATTGTGTGCCAGGTATGATTAGAGAGTTTACTATAAAACTTTGTACAGTATATAGCAACAATAGTGTGTGCAACATATACAGATAATGTGATGACTGACAGTTCTGTGTAGTATTTAGATAGATATGAGAGTATGTGCAGGGAATATAATTATGGTCAGTTGTTAGTGAGGGTGATTGCTTGGGGAAAGAAACTGTTACTGTGTCTGGCAGTTTTGGTGAACAAAGTTCTGTAGCGCCTGCCAGAAGGGAGGAGCTGAAAGATTTTGTGTCCAGGGTGTGAAGGGTCGTTAATGATTTTTTCTGCCTGGTTTCTGGATCTTGTATGGTACAAGTCCTGGAGAGTGGCCAGGGGGGGCACCAATGCTTTTTTTCTGCTGTTTTAACGGTTTTCTGCAGTCTGTTTCTGTCCTGTTTTGTTGCTGCTCCAAACCAGATGGTGATTGATGAGCACAGGACAGATTCAATGACTGCAGTGTAGAACTGTATCAACAGCTCCTGTGGCAGACTGTACTTCCTTAATTGACGTAGAAAGTACATCCTCTGCTGGGCCTTTTTAAGAATCGAGTTTATGTTTGATTCCCATTTCAGGTCTTGGGACATGGTAGTGCCCAGAAACTTGAAGTTCTCCACAAATGACACAGGGATGTTGGATATTGTGAGGGGGAGTAGTGTTGAAGGGTGTTTCCTAAAGTCCACTATCATCTCCACAGTTTTGAGTGTGTTTAGCTCAAGGTTGTTCTGACTGCACCATAGCACCAGCTGCTTCACCTCCTGCCAGGGCCGTGCACAGACCTTTTGAGGGGCATGTGCTGAAACTGAAAAAGGGCACCCCCCTCCCTTTTTTTATGTCAAGATTATTTGAGTGAGTCACATTACATTTTCATCTAAACTAGTTTTTGTAGCTATATAGACGGAGCGCTCAGTTTTTCCTGTGGTAAAATGCATTTGGCCAAAATCGCATTTTATAAAAGATGAAATGCTACTGTATGCACAGGCTATTTAAGTGTTGACTATGTATTGGCTATGACTAGATGGCAAATGCTAGCCCTCTCTCTCAGGCGACGTCCCACATGTCTCAGTCAGTGAGTCAGTCAGACATCAAATAAATAAAATATTAGCCTTTATAGACATAGTGTTTAGTAGTACTTATTCAAACAACAAGATATTTATTTACCCTTCGCAAAAGCTCAGCTGTTGTCTACTGTGCGGCTGCTGTGGAACTTCAGTTGATTCAATGAATATAGAGGGGGCAGAGTTATCAGCGTACTGACAGCTTGAGGATCGAATAAAATTTACACAAGCTCGTTTTAAGAACTTTCATTTGCTAAATATTTGCTAATTAAAAAAAAAAAACACCACCAAAAAAAGGGCACTTCGGAGTGTAAGGGCAAAAAGGGCATGTGCTCTGCACAGGTTGAGCCCTACCTGTGCACGTGCCTGCCTCCTGCTCATATGCAGACTCGTCACCATCTTGGATTAGTCCGATGAGCGTGGTGTCATCTGCAAATTTCAGGAGTTTGACAGTTGGGTCACTTGATATGCAGTCATTCGTATAAAGGGAGAATAGCAGTGGGGAAAGGACACACCCCTGAGGAGCACCAGTCTTGACTGTCCGAATACCGGAGGTAACACCTCCCAGTCCCACCTGTTGTTTCCTGCCTGTCAGGAAGCTGGTGATCCATTGACAGATGGCAGGGGGTATAGTGAGGTTTAGGAGTTTGGAGTGGAGAATTCCCGCAATTATTGTATTGAAGTGAATTATTGTATTGAATTATTGTATTGAAGTTAATGTGACCTAATGATTGTTCTCTCTTTTCCAGTGATCGGAGGGTGCATTTAAGGAGGAGAGCGTGGGACGTGCTGCGTGGGGCACTAAGTAGACCTTTGCACCTGACCTGTTGTGGCGTTCCTTATTCCCACAGTAACTTTTTTTAGTTTTATATTTTTATTTCACTAGAAATCTTGAAAAATGTCTCTTAAGAAAATCAGTGATGCTGCTGTGAAAATGAAAGTAAATAGAATTACCATGGAAACCGAGGAGGTTATGAGCGTGGTGCACGTCTCACACTCGCAATCACATGAGTAAGTGTTAAATTATGTTTACATTACGGTAATTTGCGGTGTATTTGTTTGTTAAAACAGGCTACAAATACTTTTTAAGTATTTGTAATTTATGTATTTTTTAATTTAACCCTAACCCTAACTCTCTCCCTATTGAGGTCTAAAGCAGGCAGATTGGCGCCACCTTTCTGTTTTCTGCGGTAAATGTTTTCCAGAATTTTACTTCCGCTTCCAGTTTCAAAACCAGACTCTGTAATAGTCCTAGGTGAACTGGGATTTTTGCGTTTCTCGGACATTCGAGTTTAAGCCTGTTGTGAAATTGTACATTGTGAGGACAAGCTTCAGTTTGGCGGACATGGAAACAACACACAGGTGGGTTCAGTGCAGCTGATTTAGAGCTTTAATGCATCAATGCACAACTTAGACTTACGCTTTTATATTAAACAGATATGTAAGATGAATATTATATAATGTAACAAATGTTATCAGACTTAAAAGTCGGAAACCGGGTAAGTGAAATTGTAAACTCCAACCTGTGCTTTGTGAAACGTTTATTTACACGTGTACATTAAAATACACTTGTATTCAGGTTCATAATTGACAGTTAAGTTGCAGAATGAAAGAGACCGGTTACATATGTATACATACAGGAGGAATTAAACGGATTAGGATTGCGCCACCTACTGTCTTATAAAACTAGATTATTACTGTAATTTAGAGTTTATACAAGTATAACAGATCTCCATTATACACGGACCATATTAAAATTGTTTATTACATATAATTGTGTATCTGTTTTATATTTTTGTTTATGTGATTACAGTTTATCAAAATATACTTACATAATTTATAATTTATCACTTAATATGTTATGTGATTGACAGCCATATATATATATATATATATATATATATATATATATATATATATATATATATATATATATATATATCCAACAGATTAGTATATAAGTGTGTGTGTGTGTGTGTATATGTATGTATATGTATGTGTGTGTGTATATATGTATGTATGAGTTCAAATCCCAAGACTGCATAAATGTAAGAATGCTTTCACAAAGTATAAATTGTTTATTTTTTTATCAAATGTGTTTATTTTAAGAAATCAAAATCGGATCAATATTTGTTCCGAACATGTGCAGAAATAACCACAGACGTTCTGTGAATGTAGGCTGCCTCAAGTCCTTCTGTCTCTTCGTGTAATTTTAGACAGGCTCGATGATGTTGAGATCAGGGCTCTGTAGGGGCCAAAATTAGACTCCTTGTTGATCTCTACACTATAGATAGTTATTAATGACAATGGCTGTATGTTTGGGTTTATTATCCTGCTGCAGAATACATTTGGGACCAATCAGATGCCTACCTTAAGGTATTACTTGGTGGATAAGTACCTGTATTTTTAAGCAATGAGGAAACCATTAATGACCAGATTTGCAACTTCATTTGCAGAAATGCAGCCCCAAATGTGCAGGAAGCCTCCACCATGTTTCAATGTTGCCTGCAGACATAAATTACTGTTCCACTCTCCAGCCCTTTGGCAAACAACTTGCCTCCTGCTGTAGCCAAATATTTTAGATCATCATTCCAAAAGACCTTGCTTTCATTTTAGTGCACCCCAGTTCCTAGGTTTTCATGCATAGTTGAGTAGCTTAGCCTTGTTTTCACCTCAGAAGTACAGCGTTTTGGCCATGAAGATATTTTTGGCCAGACTTCTTGAGTAAATAAGTGTAACTGGATCCCAATGGTCTCCACCAGTTCTTTGTTGATGGCACTGCTGGACATCTTCCAATATGGAAGAGATGTAGAGTAAGCATGATGTGTCTTTTATCTGCTCTGTTGTTTTCTTGGTCAACCAATGTGGTCATTGATATAGTCCTCACAATTTATGAATCTTATGATCAAATAGATTGCCTGAATTTATGAATATCAAAGGTCAGCTCCTAATATAAGTGTATCATATATTACATAATCATGTAATACAGTTTAAATCATTAACATTTGATTTTCTTTTGTTCTTCACAGTGAACCGAATGCTGCACATGTTCATGACAGTGTTAAGGTAAGCTGTGATTATGGGTCTTAAAGGCAATTCTAGTGATCTAGTGATTTATCATGGCAGGATGGATGAACCTGTTTACCTCAACCTGTGAATCCTATTTATAGTGTGTTAAAGTTAGTATGATTTTACAATGTAAATATTTTAGGCTAGTATATCGATCAGTGGTTTTCAAACTTTTTAAGTTGAAGGCCCCCTTGTGTAAAGTAAATCCGTTTGTGGCCCCCAAAAGAAAACTCATAACGCAAACACATCCTCAAACGTACAATTTTTTTGAAACCAGTATAATATATTTTGATCAACATGAACATAAACAATTGATAATCTAGGAAACAGCAGACACTCGTACACAATCCATTAAATGAATGTACAAAAGCATTAGCAATTTGATCAAAGCAACAAGAATTGTTCTTATATTGAACAAGGAGTTTTGAGAATTTCATTTTTGATCGGAGAAACGCTCCAACACAACCGAGAAAAACTCTATAAACTATTTTCTAATGTAGATTCTAAAATTTCTGTACGTGTTACCCCCCAGCGACATCTGGTGGCCCCCCAGGGGGCTGCAGCCCCCAGTTTGAGAACCTTTGATATAGATATATCTATAGACTATGTTTACAGCAGAAGTTCAAGCAGAAGTTTAAAAAAAAAAAATTATTTTATGTGTTTTGTACAAACGGGTCATCCCACATATTCTAAAATGTGTGTTTTTTTTGAAGTGGTGTAAATTGGATCAAATGTGGAGAAAATAAGGCTAAATATTATGGGAGACATCATTAAAAAAGCTGTTAAGGTTTTTACACAATGTCAGTAGAGGTGTCTGATATGCGTGTATATTGTTTCTGTTAGAATTTTTTTTTGTATAAATGGTATTTAACATGAACATAGAAAAAATGCTATGTTTACTTTTAGAAATTATTTTTTACAGTGTGCGCCTCATAACGATCTTCAAGTGAAATAGAATTATAAAGTAGTATGGGTTTTTTGAGGACCTTACTAATACTGTTTTCTTAAAATTAACTTGAATTAAAATGATTAGGAATATGCTATTAACACTAGGTTTTAAAATCTCTTACACCAAATGTTGCAATATTTTGTCTTGTGTTACAGGAATATTATGGGAAAATCCTCAAGCAGAGCTCTGATTTGAAGAGCAATGCGTGTGTGCCTTCAGCTAAGCCCATTCCTGTCTACATTAGAAAAGCTCTGACTGAGGTTCACCCGGAAGTCACAGCAAAGTAATTTCAGTACCTGTTTACATCCATTCATAACAATTCATTCATATCAAATTATATTCTAAACATATTACCATGAAGATGCTTGTCTACAGTGACACGTAGCAAAACATAGTAAAAGTCAAGTAGGCTTTACTGTTCTTTCACCCATATGCAGTACAGAACAAGGTGAAGAGAAACCACCTTCCTCCAAGACCAAGGTGCTACATCAGACAACATGAACTTTCTTTCGGCTTCTCCCATCAGGAGTCGCCACAGCGGATCATCCGCATGTTTGATTTGGCACATGTTTTCACGCTGGATGCCCTTCCAAACGCAACCCTCCCCATTTATCCAGGCTTGGGACCGGCACTAAGAGTGGCTGGGGTTGGTTCCCTGACTGGGGATCGAACTCGGGCTGCAACAGTGAGAGCGCCGCATCCTAACCACTAGACCACCAGACAACATGAATTAACCAAAAGGAAAAATTTACACAAAAATTACAACATCAAATGTATATGTGCAATATTTAGTGAAAAACAACAAAAAGAGAACATAATACAAGGAGACAGTAGACACAGTAAAGATTACAACTGTCTTTATTCATTTATATATTTGAACGGCAAAGGAAATGCATCAAAGGAAAAAGGACAACGAATGTAAAAATGTACACATGGTAGTGATTTCTTTCTCTTTAAAGTAGGCTAATTTTGATTTGTGACTTAACCCTTAAGTTTTGTGAGGTAATTAACACCTAGGGAATGAGACTCTTGTTACTGTTGCCTTTGCATCCACCGGCATTCTTGTGAGAAATTTTGTATTCTGTTTATAGTGTTCTACATTAAATTGAATGTTGGCTAATGTACACTATATTGGCAAAAGTTTCCGGTCGCCTGACCTTTTTTGTATGTTGTTCTTTTTCAAACCGATACCACAAAGCTGGAGCCACTCAATTGTACAGGACATTTTTAAATGCGCTATAATGAAATTTTGCATTCACTTGAACTTGGAAACACAAACTTGTTCCAGCATGGCAATGCCCCTGTGCACAAAGTGAGCTCCTTGAAGATCTGGTTTACATGCTTTGGCGAGGAAGATCTTGATTGGTCTTCTATAGAGCTTTGATCTCATCCCTACTGAACACCTTTGGGATGAATTGGAAAGCTGACTGCACCCCAGGCCTCCTCACTTCACCTACATCAGTACCTGCCTTTCATAATACCCTTGTGACTGATGAACACAAATATCCATAAGCACACTCCAAAAATCTAGTGGAACATCTTTCCAGAAGAGTGGAGGGAATTATAAGAGCAAATTGGGACTAAATGTAGAATGCAATACTCAAAAATCACACAACATACTTATGAAAAGGTGACCCAATACTTTTGGAAATATAGTGTAATAGTCTTTGTAATTAGTTTTTTTAATATACATATTCTAATATAGACAATGAATATAAGCCTGTTCCCAATGGGAATACACAGTTTGGCTCCACATTGTGTGACACTATTATTCCTTAAATGAGCTGCGGACTGAAAGCCTTTACCGCCATTAGAAGTTGTAAGCTTGCTGGCTTATGAGCAGCCTTTGGGAACTTCCTACTGATAAACTAAGCTTCTTTCTTGTTTCTCTTAGGTATTATGGCTGTGGACTGGCAGTGCCCGAGTGTGTGCAGGGCTGCCGGGTTTTGGATCTCGGCTGCGGCAGCGGACGTGACTGCTATGTTCTCAGTCAGCTGGTTGGTAAGAGTGGACATGTCACTGGACTCGATATGACAGAAGATCAGGTGGGTCTGGCTGATGATATCAAAGGCACACTGTGTGGTGTCAGTGCTCTAAATGCAATTTAATGACATGGACAGGACAAGGAGGTGATTCTAAAAAAATCATCAACATGTGACCAATCAGATTAGAGAATAAATAACAGTTAATAACATACATTTCTGTTTAAAAAACTAAAATGAAACTTCTAACTATTTTATAGCTTGAGGTTGCAAGAAAATATATAGACTATCACATGAAGACGTTTGGATATCAAAAGCCAAATGTCAACTTTGTTCAAGGATACATCGAAGCCTTGAGGGACGCAGGGCTGGAGGAGAACTTTTATGATATAATCATGTAAGACTTTTACACACATCTCTTTTCACTATATTTATGTCACGCAGTCACACTGAGCACCGATGTTCCAAAGGCTGTTAAATAAAATCAAAAATGTATATTTAATAGAACCTGAACTTGATCAAATGCAAAGATTGGTGATAAAGCATTTCACTGTGGATCCTCGATATTTCATTATAATAATTCAGAGACAATTTTGTCCATTTGAATATGAACTTTGTAGATGTGTGCACATGTAATGTTCTCAAAATTATTTATAATTTAAAAAAAGTTCATATTCAAATATGTCCTGATTTATTTTAATAATATTTATTTATATATTATAAAAGTGGTAGCAAAGTGGTTATCTAATCAAAATATTGCGAGTTCAAATCTCACAACTGCCACTGATGGGCCCCTGAGCAGGGCCCTTGAGCAAGGCCTCTAACTACTCCATTAAAGTATTGACACTGTATTTTGAATGTCATATTTTGCTCATTAAGCCCCAAAAACCTTTTCATTTTTTTTTCTTATAATAAACAGAATTAAAGCTTAGCTTTGATTTACGTTTTCAATGTGACATAATAAAAAAATTAATTCTCTTTTTCAAAGGTTTCAATAATTCTAGCACAGTCTCTATGCTCATATGTGTATGATACACAGTGAAAAAGATTTCTGGCAAAATGTGTTTTACTTGCCTTGAATTTGACCTGGTTTAGTTATTTGACTGTAGAAACTTTAAAATTGATAAAAGTATATATAATTTGTTTGAATAATTAAAAAGTGCCCAGAATACTTTAAAAATGGGGCATTAATTAAAAGTTGAGCTTGACTGATACAATATAGTAGATCATAAATTATTTCAACTTTTTGGATGAATTAATTAAAAATATATGCTCTTTTACTTATTATAGAGTATTAAAGGTTTTATTTACCAGGAACTTTTATCTCATCAAATTCAAAATTCGAGTTAAAATTTTATTTGTCACATACATACTCATACAGAGTACGACATGTAGTTAAATGCTTTTTATGACTATCCAACATGTAAACATAAAAATAATACAAATAAAAATAAAAAATAATAAAGTAATGTTAAAATAAAGTATAAAAGTATATTAAAAGTATAGTCTAACTATAAAGTATAAAATTAAGGTTTAGAATAATATATATATATATATATATATATATACACACACAAAAAAAAGTTTATAAAAAATATATATATATGCAGTGTGATTGTCATTAAAGTGACACCAGAGTTAAATCGACATCATAGTTCAAGTGCCATCATGAAGCTATTTACTGTGGTATAAAAACAAAAAGAAATCTATATAACTCTGTAGTATGTAATATCTATCAGCCTCTTCAAAGCTTTGACACTGGGATTTTTTTTAACAGATCAAATTGTGTGGTGAACCTTTCACCTGACAAGGCTAGTGTTCTGAGAGAGGCCTACCATGTACTAAAGGTACTTTTTGCTTTAAAATCAAAAACATGGGTTGATATCATGTGTTTTATATAGTAGCGTTTCAGCCACTTCCAGATGGGCTGTTTTCTCCAGAGACATCTGAAATGTAAGAAAAAAAAACTTTCAAAATATGTTTCTGTTTTTTTTTTTTAGGAAGGGGGAGAGCTATATTTCAGTGACGTTTACAGCAATGCACCGATTTCAGAATCCCTTAGAGCCAATAAAGTTTTGTGGGGTATGAGAATAAGTCAAATCTCACATGGAAACTCTATTTTATGTTGGATACAGCATAGAAATATCACATACTGGAAACATATGAATGTATTAGTCTAAGGCTCTTGTAAAGTAACACTATTTATTGCATTAGCTAGCATTATTAGCATTACAGAATGTTAAACTCAGCATTGAGTAAAACATGTAATAACTGAAATCAATCAAATTGCACTGACTACTGGAATAAATTGTCAACACAAAATATAAGAAATAATCTATATTTAAATTTACTATTTTAACTATATTACAATTATTAAGAAAATAAAGAGAATCTTTTGAAGGCACCATTGTTAATAGCTGCTTTGATGTAGGTGATAACAGTAAAATGCTGTTGTATTTTAGAAATAAAACAAAGATAAAACGAATTAACGGTGAGGTTAGCTTTCAATTCAATTCCTACAGTCATGTATGATCCATAGTGTTGTTTTGAAAGGATTATTGTACGGTGTACCGATTTATTATTCAAATTTATGATCTAGTTTTAATTTTGCGTATGATAACTGTATATTCTTAACTATTTTCAGAATGTAATTCATTTTGTAACAATATAAAACATATTGCTGTTACTATTTGCTTTATGGTAAAGTTATTATCTTTCTCAGGTGAGTGTCTGAGTGGAGCTCTTTGGTGGGAGGACCTTGTCCGATTGGCTGAGGAAGTTGGGTTTAGTAAACCTCGACTGGTAACAGCTAGTGTCATTTCTGTAGGCAATGAGGAGCTCGAGAAACTCCTAGGTAAAGGAGTCGTCGTTCCATACTTGTATTTTTATTCTAAGTTATTGTAGATTTCTTTTCCGAACCTTTTTCTAAGAAGTTCACTGTGTTTGTTTGGAATTTAGGAGGCTACAAGTTTGTGTCTGCTACATATCGCCTATTCAAGTTACCAAAGCATTCTGAGAAGGAACGCTGTCTTGTCATGTACGATGGAAACATTACGGGATTAGAGGAGAAATTTGAGTTTGACGCTGGGTATATTTTTAAGGTGGGAAATGCTTGAGATATACATTACACATCTTGACTCATCATGCATGTCTGATGTTTTATCAATATAGTTTCAGTACATAATGCACTGCTTTTCCATTATGCATTTTTTGCACCATCCATAACTTAATCACTGCACTAGTGTATATTCCACCCATATTTATTCTGTATATCCTGCATCATACAACATTGATACTTGTACATAACTATATCGTCATTTGAGCGTGTCATCCCCCGACATCTATGCACAATCTTTACACATTATATTGTATAATACTATATTTAATATATTATTACCTACTGCACCTTTTGTTCATTATTCACCCTCAGCCCTGTACATATGGACCCCATACCCTTATATAACACACTGCTATTTATTTATTGTAAACAGGCCACTTATGCACTTCTGGTTAGATGCTTACTTAATTTCATTGGCTCTGAACACGCACCTTGCACAATAACGATAAAGTTGAATCCAATCCAATCTAATCTAATCTAATAATAGTTACTGCAATATATTGTGCAGGTGAATGAGGTGATGGAGGTGGATGGAGATTTGGCCAACATCTTGAAGAATTCCAGGTTTGCTGAAGAGTTCACTTTCCAGACTCAGGCACAGGGCAACACAACACCAGGTTCATGCTGGGCCAAACCCAAGGTTTGTATAGAAGCATGACTAACAGAAAAATCATATAAATTAGCAGAAAGGGGTGCCAGGAATAAAAAGCATTGTGAATTGAGGTACATCACAACTGGTGATCCCAGCTGTATTAGAAAACTTCCACAATATGTGAGAAAAAAACACATTTATTTTTTGCTGCACTGAAAACTGCATCAAATTTAGACACCACTGTCTTGTATAGTATTAGATCGTCTTACACCAGCGATATTGTCACAATTCCCACCTCTAGTTTAACAAGAGTCCTGCCAAATCTATAAGTCCTCCTCTCTCTGCAAAAGCCACAGTAAACTGTTATGTCTGTCCCTCCACATGGACATGTTTGTTATGTCCATTATTACATTACTTGTGACACAAAAAAGCACCACACTCTCTTCAAGGTGAAACAGCTGCCTTACTACATAGCACTGTAGATGCGTTAATAACTTTCCATTCAAGGAATGTCGCCTTATCAGAACAGCTCATGGCCACTATGCTCATTCAGACATAAGAAACCACCGTTTGGATTTGGGGCCTATTTATAACCCTTACACAAACTTGTTCATCCTTCAATTTAATCTGTTACACTACAGAGTCTGCTTTCAATTTATGGAAATGAACAAAATCTGTACTCCTCTTAGTAGGTCTTAGTTGTTAGTTCTAGTAGAAGAGATGTAATATAGGGTAGAACGTTCTTCAGCTTGTCATGTCGTTAATAAGGACTAGTGGTTTGAGCTTCCTCAGCTCCTTATCTTTAATTTTATACTCATACCTTTGTCAGTACCATCACTCTCATTACTGGTCACCTCTTCAAGCCGAATCTTCTTCTTCTTCTTTTGGCTTCTCCCATTAGGGGTCGCCACAGCGGATCATTCGTCTCCATACCCCCCTGTCCTCTACATCTGCCTCTTTCAAACCAACTACCTGCATGTCTTCCCTCACCACATCCATAAACCTCCTCCTTGTCTTTCTCTTTTCCTCCTTCCTGGTGGCTCCATCCTCAGCATTCTCCTACCAATATACCCCATGTCCCTCCTCTGCACATGTCCAAACCATCTCAATCTCACCTTCCTCACCTTGTCTCCAAAACGTCCTACATGCGCTGTCCCTCTAATAAACTCGTTTCTATCCTGTCCATCCTCATCACTCCCAACGAAAACCTCAACATCCTCATATCTGCTACATCCAGCTCCACCTCCTGTCTTTTATTCAATGCCACTGTCTCTAACCCAGTGGTCCCCAACCCCCGGGCCACGGACTGGCACCGGTCCGTGGGTCAATTGGTACGGGGCCGCAAGGAAAGAATACATAACTTACATTATTTCTGTTTTATTTATTATCTGATTCTGAACGATGTTTTATTTTGGATATTTACCGGATTCTCTCCACCACATCTGTCTATGACTCACTCTTGATGCATGTCATGATGCCTCGGTCACATGTCTTACCTCCATCCTCTACCTTCTTAAAGGGGCTGCTCCGGCCGCTAACACATAATACATTACTGCTAAATTCAAACCCCAAGTGAGCAAAATTAACAAAAAACAACACAGTGGATTCACGTTTATTATTATATTTAGAAAATAGCAGTTTTTACGTCGGTCGTATCATTTTATTTTGTTGTATTTATCCGACACACCGTAAAGGCCGGTCCGTGAAAATATTGTCCCACATTAAACCAGTCCGTGGCGCAAAAAAGTTTGGGGACCACTGCTCTAAACCATATAACTCCGCATATTTGATTTGGCACGTTTTACGCCGGATGCCCTTCCTGACGCAACCTTCCCTATTTATCCGGACTTGGGCCTGGCACTAAAAGTGCACTGGCTTGTGCAACCCTAATGGCTGGGTTTACCTCTCTGAGCCAAATATATGTAAATAATTAAATATATATTAGCAGCAAACAATCACCATAATCATTAGTCACAACAAATATTTCAGTGTAATCATTAAACACTAAACATTATAAACATAAATTGCATTACTGCGAATTCATTGACTAATCCACAGTCGAATTACATGCGTTTTTATCACATGTTCATCTTGTGCACTATCACAAAAACAGGAACTTATTGCAATATAAGCTATAAAGAGCAATAAAGCGATACGCTGCGTATGATGGGCAGAGTAATTCACGGTCGCTCGGGTGTTCTGTACTGATAAGACAAAGCGTATTTGTTGGTGCTGGTGGGCTCACGTACCTCTCATGTACCACTCATGAACATATTGCTTCTCTCTGTGCTGCATGGGACATCAACAGCGTTGTTTTATGACTGTTTGATCCTTGTAGGAACCGCATTCCCAGGTCACAATGTTTCATTTCACTGATAAGATTAACATCAGATAAACAGCTGCATAATCTCTGCACTCTTATTATAGATATTTCACTGGCGAGTACCAGCTACGGCATCTTCTGAAACACTCACACTCAAACTTATGTCTTACTCGCTGTAGAATACTCATTTTATAAGGTGTAGGATTGTAAATCTCAGGTACAGATTTAAGGTTTTCAGTATTATAACTATGTCTTTTTTTCCCGAGTGTCTGTAATATGCTGCAAGAGGAATCATAAACACCCACACGGCAGCCTCACCCCCATCAAACCAAGGACACTGTGTTAATGAGTACTCATTCAGCACTGTACTTTTGTTTATTGCAGACCTGTTAAACTACTGAGTTTGTTAACCTCCTCAGCTTATAAAAAAAATATCAAAGGCTTTATATATTATATATGCAACTGTTCCATTTGTAAAGGTTTCTTTTCTCCCCTCAGGTCGTGCCTGCGAGCCCCTTCAAACTGGCAGAGCAGCTGGGAAGTGCAAGTGTGGCTTCATCCACAGGGTTGTGCTGTGGCCCTCAGGAGTCCTGCTGCAAGTGAAAGAACCAAATAACAAATAAAAAAATCATCAAAGGATAAAGTATTAAACTGAATGTAGACGTTATTACGCATAAATACGTAATGCCATGCTGATTTTAATTATTCGATTAATCTGAGGTGTTGGGGATAAAGTTGAATAAATTGTAATTGTAATCATAGTTTTAAAAGGATTTGTCCAAGAAAAAGCATTAAGAAAATATTATGTAATTTATATACATGCAGTAATTTTTTTTTTATCTGCCTCAGTTTGCTTGAAATAAAATCAAATGAAACAATGTCCACAGGGTGCTTCTGTTTAAGCTGCCTTTTACTCTAATCCAGTGCTTCTCAAAATGGGGCTACAGCAGTACAAAATCAAATCATTATCAAAGCAAAAATATTTATTATTCAATATTCATCATTCTGTTTTAATAGCTATATGCTCACTCTTTGAATTGAATGCTTTTAAAACCAAACTTTAATAATTTATTAAAATTAATAAACAGTCCTATGATTCATTTATGGCTAAAAGTTCAGCACTCCGGTTCCAATAAACATACAGAATTGCAATGTTATTGAGTTACAGGGGGTCCTTGGCTACAAAAACAATATGAATGATGAAGGTGAGACCAGACCAAATAATAATAGTGATAATAAATGAGAGGCCATTCATACAGATCTTCTCATATCAACCACCTGTTACTGTTCAAACTGTGTGTCATTTTTATCTCTTAATAAAAGAGATCATCTATATAGATACATATTGATATATTCGACAGCTGCAATGGACATTCAAGTACTAGACAGAGATACAACTTTCAACATATATTAATGAGTTATAAGATTTTAGGTGCAATAATCCAAAGTGCAGCAACAGAACAGAATAGAATAGAATAGAATAGAATAGAATAGGTGCAACAAGCTGCAGGGTCAAGCCAACTAGAGACCACTCTGTGCACTTACTCTATGGTTCAACAAAGTCTAAAGACCCTGAAGATCCTAAGCAACTCAAGAACTATGAGGATGCATTTGAATATTGTAATTAATATAAACCATGGTTTAGGACTGCAGCTTTAATAAACAGTTCTGCATTTAAGGAACCATCAGTAAACAGCACACTGCAACAATGATGGAACTGTGATGAATGGACACCACCAGGATGAGGACTTTTATGCCTGGTTCCTATCATGTTTTCTTCCTCATAGCTTCTAAGCGAGTTCTATCTGTTGCTACTGTCACCACTGGATCACTTATTAAGGATTATCTTATAGGCACAAACATATAAAGATATATTTTATAACCTTATTTTGGTAGTGGATGCATTTATTTATGTACACATATACACAGCTACAAATATTCACTTATCCCAGCATGTTAGAAAACTGGGACCACAGATAATACAGTGCTCCTGAAGCAGAGAGAGTTTAAGGGCCTTTGTCAAGGGCCCAACAGTACAGCTGGTGCTTGAACCCCTAACCTTCAGATCAGTAACCCAGGGTCCTAACATTTGGGCTACCACTTCCCACTTATCTCTGTAACGTGGCTTTGGGACAATGGACACTGTTATAATTGCTATATGTCTTCATATGGGGATCAAAAGAGTATACTTTGCTGATGTGGGTACATTTACAGAGCAACTTACAGTTAAGCAGTTGAGGGCTTGCTCATTGGCCCAGTAGTGGCAGCTTGGTGGTCCTGGGATTTGTACTTCCAAACCAGAGTGCACTGAGGTACCACCTGCTGAATCAGTATTGCAATGTGAACTAACTTTTTTGCTGATGCATTTGGTTTCTTTTTGGTTGTTTTGACCTCATGGACGGCTGACACGCTCAGGATGCCGTCACGAACCTGTTAATTAACGACATAAAAAAAAAAGTCACGCGGAAACTTCAGCCCCAACTCATTTGCATGTAGCGGTTCTGATTGTCGGCTTGTGATTGGTTGCTACAGCTGTCATCTTTCCACCCACTGAGCACCGATTGGCTCCCGGAGCGTCCTGTAACCGGGACTTGGAGAAGGGACACGAGTTTGCGCTGAAGTGGAGTCAGTTTTTGCCGAGTTGTGGAGCCAAGCAGCTGCTGAGCCGAGGCTTGACGTGCAGCTGAGATGAAGCCGCACTCCGATTGGCTCTGATTTTGGACTTTTTTTTTTTTTTTTTTTTTTTTTACATATAAAAAAAAAAAAAGCCATTTTCATTCAAGCGGTTTGTCAACATGGCAGAGCCGTCGGTGGCTGCAAAAATGGCGTCACTTGTCCCGGTCCGAGCCGCGACTCTGATTCTCCTGACCGTGTGCTTAATTGCACCGACGCGCGCCAAAGAAGGCGGGGGAGAGGAGACCGTCATCATCGGCTTGCGCCTGGAGGACACAGACGACATTTCGTTCATGGACCGGGGCTATCTGCGGGTTAGTGAGCGCTCCCGGGTCAAGTTACGCATCTACGGGCACAACATCAACAACGAGACGTGGTCCAAGATCGCGTTTACAGAGCACGAGCGGATGCGCGCTGTCTCCAGCCTCGGGAGCTCCAACGGCGACAACAAGAGCCACGAGGAGACACAGGGTTTGCACCCGTGTGGAATCAGGACATCAGACATCTTAATCTTGCCCAACATCGTGTTAAGCCGTAAGACCTCCGGAGTAGTGGAGATCGATGTCAAACCTCTTAGGAAGACCGAAAGGAGCAAAGCGTATTACCTGTGCGTCGCGACATCCACACCGACTGGCACGCACGACCTGTGGACGGAAAGCACGTGGATATACCACGAAGGGGAGGACACCAAGGTGATCGTGGTGGAGGAGAGGAAGTTTCTGCTCCCCTTTTGGCTCCAGGTGATCTTCATCTCCATGTTGCTGTGCCTCTCCGGGATGTTTAGCGGCTTAAATTTGGGGCTTATGGCCCTCGACCCGATGGAGCTTCAGATCGTGCAGAATTGTGGCACCGAGCGCGAGAAGACCTACGCGCGTAAAATCGAGCCGGTGCGCAGCCAGGGGAACTACCTGCTATGCTCACTGCTGTTAGGGAACGTGCTGGTGAACACCACCCTCACCATCCTGCTGGACGACATCGCCGGTAACGGTCTGATCGCCGTGGTCATGTCCACGATCGGCATCGTGATTTTTGGCGAGATCGTGCCGCAGGCGATATGCTCGCGCCACGGGTTGGCCGTGGGCGCCAACACCATCTTCCTTACCAAGTTCTTCATGCTGCTCACGTTTCCCGCGTCGTACCCGGTCAGCAAGCTGCTCGACTACCTTCTCGGCCAGGAGATCGGCACCGTGTACAACCGCGAGAAGCTGCTCGAGATGCTGCGCGTCACCGACCCTTACAACGACCTGGTTAAGGAGGAGCTGAACATCATCCAGGGCGCGCTCGAGCTGCGCACCAAGACCGTGGAGGACGTGATGACGCCGTTGCGCGACTGCTTCATGCTGGCCGCAGACGCCACGCTCGACTTCGCCACGGTCAGCGAGATCATGGAGAGCGGCTACACGCGCATTCCCGTGTTCGAGCAGGAACGCTCCAACATCATCGACATGCTCTTGGTTAAAGATCTGGCGTTCGTCGACCCGGACGACTGCACGCCGCTCAAGACGGTCACCAAATTCTACAGCCATCCGCTGCACTTCGTCTTCAACGACACCAAGCTGGACGCCATGCTCGAGGAGTTCAAAAAAGGTGGGTAAGACCATTTCCTCGTTTTCTCCATCACGCGCCAGAGAGACGCTGTGCCGCCGTGCGCCTTTTACGCGTGGTGCGGTAATGACGCACGGGTCAGGGGAAGAATAGAGTGTGAAAGTTTCATTCTGAAAGGCTAACAACAACAATGTTATTATTAATAATAACAATTCTCTGTTTCTGCAGGTCCTGCACTATACTTACTTACATGAATCAGGCCATGCATTATTTATGATCCACTTGGGCTGTAGCTCAAATTTGTGGGCACAAATTTAAGAACCATTTATAAAATTTCTGTTTCTGTTTTTTTGGTGTTAAAACAAACTGGTTACTCACTTTAATAAAACTCTCCTTCTGGAGATCTAGCTTCCTGAAGCTTTCTATGAGCAAGCTCATCAAGACTTTCTGTACATATGGATACGTGTTTTGGCATCTCAGGAAGTTAGATCTTCAACAGAACCACGTTGGCTTTCCTCGCCAACCAGGTTTGTGCCACGTTTTGCATGAGAAAACTATAGAAATGCAGACCCAGTCTAATAACAGTGCTTCTGCATGAAACATAGCGACAAGGGGCTCTGCAAATTTTCCATGTGTTTCAGGAGTGAGAGGTTAACCGACTACACAGAACGATGTGATTATCTGAAGGGCGGTTTAGCGTGCACCGAAACACACCAAACGTTCTCCTGGTCATGAACAAGACATCAGGTTAGGATCTTCAGAAGTAGATGATAGAACGAGTTAACAATATTAAAGAGTTCGGGAACATTTAGTATTTTCATTCATTCTTGGCGAGAGACTTGAACATGCACTTTTCAGCTCTTCCCATGAGCTTGTGTGTGTTTGGCCTTCACCTTCATTTAGCGTTAATGTTTACACGTCTCCCTCTGTGTGTCTGAATGCATTAGGAGTTTGTGGGAATTGAATTACTTAGCTTATCACGGGAGTAATCACAGCAACGAGCCTCTTCTCATACGGCCACTTTCTCGCTTTACTAAACCCTCAATTGTAAAATGAGTGAACTTTAGGAAGAAGGGATTAAATGAGTGGGTATATGGATATTGTCCATACACAAAGAGTCTGCTTTGAGTGACAACATTTCATGAGCCCTGTTAGTGCCTTCAGGCTTTAACATTCATTACAACACACTAAACGTGTTTAAGTGGTAACTGATAGATATGATTTCTTAACCTGGCTTTCATTTTTTTCTGGTTTTCTGCAGTAACAGACATTGCATAGAGTAAACAGATTATTTCGCTTGAGTTGAAAACACAAGGACAAGTTGTTCAAAGTATGTGATCAAAGAAAGTGACATACCTGGGGAGGGGGTGGGGGGGAGGGGTATTAATACTACTACTATTACTACTCCTTCCACTACTACAACTAGGATTATATTTATAATAATAGACATTCTGAAGCATCAGTTATTCAACATCATTACATTACTATCAGTACAATATCCTCCATGATTGTATAGTAATGGAAGGCTAGCTAGCTGACCTCATAGGTTCTAGGGGGCAAGACATTATCAACACAGACATGGATGAAAAAATTCCAATATTTATTGCAGTACACCTTGGAATCACGTCCCAGAACCCAACACGTTGAATTCAGTTTTGTTACGGAATGGAAACTGATGACGCTTTCCCTTGAACCCAGACGAGCATGCTGTTTGACACAGATGTGATAAGAATCACATGTATAAAGTGAGTCATCTTTAATGTTCCTCAATTACCGTCAACTCCTTTCTGGCGTGTAAACATGCAGTTGTGTCTGGAATGACCTGAGACGAAACATTACGTTGCTTAGCCTTGAGAATGTGCTCCGAGTGTAACTTAGTGACTAGAACATTGGGCCATTAGAAGAATGTTAGAAACCTGGGGTTGTGTGTGTGTGTGTGTGTGTGTGTGTGTGTGTGTGTGTGTGTGTGTGTGTGTGTGTGTGTGTGTAGCTTTTTTGCAATCTTGCCCTGTCACCAGCAAGAACTCGTATTCTAATGACTGCTTAAGGGGGTGGGGGTCAAAGTCTTCACGTCACAGCGGCTGTGGTCAGCGCACACACACACACACACACACACACACACACACACACACACACACACACACACACTCAGTTCAAAGCGCTTTGTATGGTAAGTCACTGTTAATTAATCTATCGACTCTTGTGGAGCAGTGCGGGAACAAAACACCTCTTCCCACCAAGTGTGCTGGTTCCAAATCTGCTTCCACTTTCATGTAGCACTTCCAGTTATGATAGTAGTGGTTTGAAGTAAAAAAAACGATTGAAGCGCTGGAAAGAGTGTGCGAAGATATATACACGCGTTCATAATGCTAGCAAATAAGGTGACAGAGTCTGGGAAGTTCACGCATGACCCCTTTAATGAGGGTAAGGGTGAGTGTGACATACAGGAAATGACCAGCTAGCAGTAGGTTGTGCTCTTAATTAATAAGTCGGAGGTGAATGTCTGGCCCTGGGCCCAAGGCAATGAGATGCATTGAAGCATAACTTGGCAAGAACTCCTCACTGCGTTGAGAACAAAAGTGAGATTTTCCACCTGAAACTTTCAAAATGATTGTTTCAGACAGTAAACAAACAGGAAGCACTATTCAATAATGATTATTTCAAAGGTAATGACAACAACTGATGTGAATCTTACTGTGGAAAGTCGTTGTACTTAGGAACAAATGCAGAATACTCAATAAGATCATTCTAAATACAATACAAACAATACTAAATATAACCCCTGCTTATACCGTAAATAAGATATTTACCACTATTTACCACAAATCCTATTCCAAAAAAAAACACAGCCAGACGTCTACAGTTTTTAGCTGTTGTAGCATATCAGTCTCAGGAAGTATTGGGCATTCTGAAATCATTTTAGCTCAACATGGTTGTAACGAAGTGGTCATTATATATATATATATATATATATATATATATATATATATATACAAGGTGTGTCCAAACTTTTGGTCTGTACTGTACCTGCTCATTCAAAGAGTTTTCTTTATTTTTATGACTATGAAAATTGTAGAGTCACACTGAAGGCATCAAAACTATGAATTAACACATGTGGAATTATATACATAACAAAAAAGTGAACTGAAAATATGTCATATTGTAGGTTCTTCAAAGTAGGCATCAAGAGAATGCCAAGAGTGTGCAAAGCAGTAATCTAAGCAAAAGGTGGCTACTTTGAAGAACCTACAATATGACATATTTCAGTTGTTTCACACTTTTTTGTTATGTATATAATTCCATATATAATTCCACATGTGTTAATTCATAGTTTTGATGCCTTCAGTGTGAATCTACAATTTTCATAGTCATGAAAATAAAGAAAACTCTTTGAATGAGAAGGTGTGTCTGTACTGTATATATATATATATATATATATATATATATATATATATATATATATATATATATATATATATATATATATATATATGACCACTTTGTCATTGAACTTTTTAGAGTTCAGAAGTTCTTTAGAATCTATGCTAATATACTCAAATCAAGCTCATGTTATATATCTTGTAATGGTAAATGTAACATACATTCATAAAAGCAAAAAAGAGTATAAGATCCTTCTATCCATTTCCCAGTTCTACAGGTTCTTGAACTGTGCCAAGATAGAGTACAGAAAGACAAAGAGACTTGGATTCAGCCTGAAGTGTGTGACGAGAGAGTGTTTTAAACCTTCTTTTTCCCCTCCTCAGAGGATTGATGTCCTCTCCTGTGAACCTAGAGGCCTTTCAACCTAATCTGGTTCACTGCCAGTATTGTTATTAGTGATTTGCGGAGGCTGCTCGGTGTGAATTTGTGCCAGGTGAGACAATTTGTTATTGCCTCAAGTAGGGCAATGAACTCAAACTTAAAGCTCTAAAAGTTTCAGCATGTGTGTTCCTGGCTCTCTCTCTCTGTCTGTCTTTTCATCTCTTCCTCCTTTTTTCACATTGCACACGATTCATTCTCCTTGATAGTCCACGTAGAGCATTTTTTTATCAAGCCTACAGTAATACTCGTTTCTTGACCGGTCAAAAGGTGTTGATTAACAGCAGCTCTGGGAGTGCTGGCTATAGTAACACATACTGTATACATGGACCAATGATTTGTAATCTCATAAAACCATATGTTATTTAAAATAGAACATTGAACACATTTCAAATGTTTAAACTAAGGAAAAAACATCCATAGTAAATTTGATGGTTGCAACACATCCCAGCAAAAAAGTCTGGAAAATAAAGGAGGTATTGATTCAATTAAACAGTTGGAGAAACATTTAGCAAATAATTAGTTTAATTGACAACAGGCCAGTTAGATGATTGGGTATAAATAGTCTTTCATAGAGAGTGTTATTTATAGTACATAATATCATCAAGACTTTCAAAAAATCTGGAGAAACCTCTGTGCACAATGGAACGAGAGAGAGAGGGAGAGAGTTTAAAACAGTTATGATTCTGTAAAGGAAATCACTGAATGGGCTCATTACCATCTCCAGAAATCATTGTCTGTGAACTCCGTTTGCCATGTCATCCACAAATGCAGGTGAAATCTCTATCATGCAAAGAAGAAGGCGTGCGTGAACATGCCTTCGTAGTAGAAGAGGTCTGCCTGCAGTCTAGATCTTTCACCACTTGAAAATTTGACACATCATGAAACAAAAAATACAACAAAGGACACCCAGAACTGTTGAGCAGCCGAAATCCTGTATCAAACACATTTTGACAACGTTCTTCGTTTGACAAAGTTTCTCCCAAAACTCCAGTAACTGGTCTCCTAAGTTCCCAGATGTATATGCACAGAAGAGGTGAGGGTACAGAGTAAACATGGCTCTGTCCCATTTTTTGAGACCTGTTGCAGCAATCGAATAAAAAAGTGACCTTATTTTTTCCGTAACATTAAAAAATCTTCTCTATTAGTTGAATTTCTGGACGTTCCCAGTCACAATCCTGCTAAATCTAAACAAGAAAAGAACCAAGTTGATACCACTAAGGTCGAAACAAGACACGATTTTGACATTGTTTTGCATTCAAAAGCTATTTTCCTTGTTCATCCACCTATTCATCCGATTCATTACTTACTTCAGTCATCAAATGTTCTATAATCCTATACTATCAGTTATGGCAGAAGGACCTTTGACTCCTACGATGTTAATTGAAAGTTTTTTCTGTATCTCTAAAATCAGCTTTGAGTGCTGTTTTCTAGCAGTTCTAAGAGCAATATTTAGTTTGAGTGTTCGCTTGGTAACCCTTGCTTGTGCAGGAATAAGCGTGAGGATTATGTGGCGTCATGTTGGCAAGAACAGGGCCGGGTGCTTAGAGCGGGATCCCCCCTTTGAACACCACACGACTCCACATTTAGACTTTCTGCCCTCACCTACACTTGCACAGTACTGCGGTCTTTTGCGCTACAGCAAGAAAAAGACAACAAGATTTTAACATGTGTACAGAAATGACTTCACTTTAGCATTTAACGTGCCACTACTCTTGTTCTTTCTGCCTATAGCCTTCATATTTCTTTGCCTTATACTACGGTGTTGGCTTGATTTTTTTGAATGGCCTACATTCCACAAATTCTGGTGCAACATGAAATGGCCGTAAAACCGATTAGTAAAAAGTTTCGAATGCGGCCTAAGTGCCTTTAGAAAGTGTGTCCGATCTGCCATTGCTTCTTTCTTTTTCTTTCTGATTGGCGTCATATTATCTCTTGACATTTTAGAAAGGGTTTTAGCTTTCATTCCTGCATTTCTAAGACTTGTTCAAGTTGTGATCATCTTGTTTGGAAGGGTTTTATGCATATATGTTTACACACTAAATAATATAGCCAGTAGAATGCTGTTAAGTCTTGCATATTGGCTTACTTTATTGTAATTCAGTAATCCTCTCACACCCTCACTGATTACTCTGACTAGGAAGTATTAAGGACATAAAGAAATCGAATCATCTACAGATTTGCTTTTTTTGGCAGGCGAAACCAGATTTGAACAAAGGCTTAGCTCTATTAGAACACTGACATCGGATTGAACTCGTAGGTACAACAAGATTGTCATTTTCTCAGTTATATTTTAAACCACTAGGACTAATATGGGATAATAAGCTGCAATTAAGTGAGATCAAAGTAGATTTGTAGGATTGTAGGTCTGTGATCATGTCAATGTGAAAACCATCATGGAGAAAATGGCATTGTTTTGTCAACTATGGAATTCAGTGGAATTCAAGGGAATCGATTGAATTGATTAAACAGGCATGTCAATGTACAGTCCAGGTTCTCCCTGTAGTGCTTAAGTAGTGCTTAAGTCCTAGAACATCTATACATCTGCCTACTTATCCAGAAGAACACAGGTCTATGAAGGACATGATTTTCATTGTCAAAAACTATTGTTGGGGCCATGTGCATAGATACCATTTCTTCTTCTTCGCTCCACAGCACTTATTACACGTATTATGAAACTGAGCTGTAGAAACAGAGCGCAGTATTAGCTACCTATACAGCTAATTTAGTATACAGTGGCAGAATGCCCACGCTCAAGCCTCCATGCCATAGAACAAAATTCCACTTTCCACTGATTGTCTGGGCCATGAGTTTAGTAGCTACAATGCTTTTCATTTCTTTCATATGGGCTTCAATGTTTTGACAAGCACAGTTCTTCTTTGTCTCTTTTAAATTTAGTCCAATCCTCATTATAGTTTCCATAATACAAAAAAAAACAAAAGGAATAACTAAGATGCATTTAGATTTACATTCACCTTATCTAGAGGGACTTACAGTTTATCTAATTTATACAACTGAGCAGCTATAGGGTTAGGGGCCTTGCTCAGGGGCCCAGAAGCGGTAGTTTGGTGTGACTGGGATTTTAACTCATAACCTTTGGATCCAAATTCCAATATTTTAACCACTAAGCTAATAATTTTTTTATACATATTGACACCAAAATTGGCACATATATTGGGAAACATGACAAAAACAAGCTGAAGGTTCATTAACAACTTGGTTGAAGTAAGGACTATCTCAGCAATTGTTTAGTATTATTCCTTCAGATTTCGTATATCCGGTTGAAAAGAACTACTAATGGGTGCAGTCTTGGCTGGTCTTCTGTCAGTAAAGGATGGGGTTAGAAAGTTCTTGACCCCTTATTCGCTGCAATATTTATTCATATTTCTCTTGCTTTCATTTAACTTGAATTGCTGTTTCTATTATTACATGCATTTTATGATCTGTGATGTATCTGAAGATTGATCTTGGGTACCTTTAAATATACTTTTATTGTTATATTATATATAATAAAGAGGGGTGGAACTGGATGAGAATCAGGTCATAATGTCATGTGAGATTTCAAAATGATGAATTTCTCACATGTACCCAGTGGCATATAAAACCTCAGCATAAAGCATGTATAAATTGATATCTGCAGGGAAGAGATGAAAAGGAGCTAATGAAGAAACCATGATTGGTTATTAAAAACAAAAAAAAAGACAGATTTGTGTTCCTGCTTAGTCTGAGAAAGTAACATATTCCACCATTGAAAAGACAAAAGTTGGTAAACCCTCAGCAGCATAAACACAATCCTGTACCAGTTCTACCTTCCTGGCAAACTTTCCCCAAATCAAGTGATGGCTAGGAAAGGTAATTATGTGCAGGAACATGCATGGCCTATAACACATCAAGAAACCATGTTTGGTCCTAATTTGCTGCTACTAGGGCTGCAGGATTATTGTGGTCAGTATTGCAATATGCGATAATAAATGGTTTCATGAGTCAGAAACAATTGTTTTTTACTAAACGAAATCACATTCACATTAATGTAAATTATTTTTTTCCAAGGTACAGTTGAATTAAACAAATAAACAATAAAACAAACATGTAAATGTTCCCCATTTTCCAAACAAACAGGGAATGCCCTGCCTCTGTTGAAGTTTAAGATACAGTATATGTTTACATACTCGAACTCGGGCAATTTTGCAGTCATTAATATTAAATGTGTTTAATGTTATTATGGAAGATTGCTGATGATTAGCATGGTGTGGGAGTAGAGCATTGTGGTGGGAGGGCAGAGGCAGAGGAATCTTGCCCAGGGTTCCAAAGAGAGATAGAGGGATATATATATATATATATATATATATATATATATATATATATATATATATATATATATATGGGAAAGTGGAGGTTGCCAGGTGTAGGCGAGCCAATCCGCGAGTGTGCGCGGGTCTCACGTTGGCGTTGAGGGTGTGCGTTACTGCGAGTTGGGGTGTGTCCCGGCATGAGTACGATGAAAAGGAAAGTGAATGAAAAGTAATAGAAAGCTCTGTCTTTACAACCATTGCCTGTCGTCTCTTTCTTCCAAACCGGAACCAGTGAGATCTGTTACAGATTTATCAAATTGCCACGTGACGTAGAAACTTTAATTTAGCAACAATTCCTCTCTCTGCTCAGTGTTGGTGATCGTAAAGCTAAAGTATCGCCATATAACAGAGGTAACGGTTTTATTTTTGCCTACCAGCTCAGTGTTGGTCTGCTCGGCATCCACCTTCACCTGGTCTCCGCGATGCACACACGCCACACGTGCACTGCCTAAACTGAGACCATCTGGTCTTTTTTGTTTTGTTTTGTTTTGTAAGTCTGCAAACTGTTCTCAGAAAGTGTGTCCACACTTATTTATTTCATTAAATTATAATGTTTGCCGTCATATAATCGCACAGGCTGACATCGCGATTGCTGCATCTACTGCAGAGCAACATTCATCTGAATGTGGAATATATTGGGTTCTAAAAAGCTTATAAGGAAGTTTCTATCTATCTATCTATCTATCTATCTATCTATCTATCTATCTATCTATCTATCTATCTATCTATCTATCTATCTATCATCTATCTATCTATCTATCTATCTATCTATCTATCTATCTATCTATCTATCTATCTATCTATCTATCTAATCATGACTGCACTACTACTCAGTGACAACACATTCAGGGGCCGAAAAGCCCTCTTCAATTTCTGAACTGCCCTCTTGGCATTCCCAAGGCCCAGTGCCATCTTTCCTCCATCACCTCCCCCACACACACACACCCCCAAACCCACATTGTCCTTCTGCCCGTTTCCCTCAGTGTTGTAAATTACAGGCGACACAAACCCTTGCCTAATGCCCTGGCATGGAAATCTTCCAACCAGAACCTTTGTTTTGTAGACGAGCTGTGGGCTGGCATCATTGATTATGGTCTCTCTCTCTCTCTCTCTCTCTCTCTCTCTCTCTCTCTCTCTCTCTCTCTCTCTCTCTCTCTAACTAAGCCCCCTTCTGACACAACACACACACACACACACACACACACACACACACACACACACACACACACACACACAACAGCCATTCCAAAAAGACAGTTCTGAGGCTCCACACTTAAACATAGTTGATTAAAGTTATGGTTAAACTTGACTGACTTCTTTGCAGGACTAATGAGATTCTTTATTTAGCAAATTATACAATAATTGAAGAAAACATTTGCTCATTCCCACTTGTATAAAATACCTAATAAAAATTAAATATGTCTTACTCTGAAATTACTTATGCAAATGTTAGTTAAACCTTCTAGAAAAGTGTCTGATATTATGAAATATTTAAATATCAAAAGTGCTTCAGGTTACAACAAAAGAAAAAAAAAATATATAACCTCTATATATGTTTTTACATGTATATAAAACTGTATATTTTTTATATCAATGTAAAAGCAGATTCAGACTCGATGCCACTGCTTTTTTATACAACCTTATATTTTGAATTATGTTAAGCTCCAGCTTTGTTGTTGCTTAAATAATGTTTTATTAGATCTAAAGCTCTGATAACACTCATCATGTATATGTTTTCCCTGTCATAAAAATGCCAGGGTAATAAAACTAATTGCAGTTCAGTGTGCCTCCTCCATGTTTAGATCCATGGTTAATTGGGCTGCAGAAAGGGCAGGGATTTGGGTATAGATTCACTACTGACAGAAAGAATCCATTTTATTTGGCATGTATTTTGCAAATCTCACAGCTTGCTTTATCAGGACTTCTCAAATGATTGTGCAACCTGGGACCTTATTTAGCGCTAGAAAAAACTCCTTAATATATATTTATTTAGGATAATATTCAAATATTAGTTTTATTATTCAAATACATACATTAATTTTCTGGATATTTATTACAGCTTTAGAGGTTTTTTTATTCCTGATCTTGACCATTGATAGAACATTTATATGAGCCTTTTTTGTTTTTCTGTTTGGTTTACAGTTGGATTAATCCCATCTCATTCAAAGTGACTAACCAAACAGGCCAAACAAACTAATAAGTAATAAATAATATTTTGTAGCATTGGGTACAAAAAACAAACATTTTTTTACATGCAAAAACTCCTGGATTACTCCTGCTTTACAGAGCCCCTGGGGGCCATTTGAGGACCACTTGGTCCAAATATGTTGCTTGTCCAATATAAGCATGTGTGTGCGTCTGTTCTGACTTCTGATCTCTAGGTAGAGTGTTTAAATCCCAGCAGCACCAAGTCACTACTCCTGGGCCCTTGAGCAAGGCCCTTAACCCTCATCTGCACATTTTCTATAAATAATTTTAAATTAAATGCAAGACTATTTTAGATTACAGTAACTCAGGTAAACCCTATATACAAGTGTAATGAGCAGAAAAGCATCTCAGAATGCAGAATATATTGAATTTTGAGGTATGTAGGCTACAAGAGCAGGAGATCAAGTCAGGTTTAACTTCTGTCAGCCAAGAACAGAAAGCTGAGACTGCAGTACGCACATGCTCACCAAAACTGGAGAAAAGTTTAAATAATCTGAAGAGGCACACAGATGCTAGGGTCAGAATTTGGTACCAAAAGCATGTCCATAGAGCAAATCTGCCATGTTAACAGTTCAGGCAGGTGGAGGTGGTGTTATGGTGTGGGGAATGGTGTGTTTTCTTAGCACACTTAATACTAATCCATCATCATTTACATATTACAGCAAATTTGAATATTATTTGTATGTCCAAGTCCTTCCATTCACGGTCACAATTTTCCCATCATCTAATGGCTACTTCCAGCATGATCATTCACCATGTCACAAAGCAAAAGTCGCCTCAAACAGGTTTCAAGAACCTAAGAATGAGTTTGGTTTCTCAGTGGCTTTCGCCAGAGCAGAATTCACTAGAACATCTTTAATATGAGCTAAAGCAGGAAATTTGCATCAGTATACAGTATTGTATTCCTAAAGTGCTCAAATTGTCCTTAGTTAAAGTAAAATTTCTCAATGACTTCTCATGATGTTTTCAAAATGTCTTTCTCCTATTGATAAAGACTGATCAGTGTGTGTCTCAGACAGGGACCCTGTCAGCAGCCTTGTGTGTGTATTTGTAGTGAGAGTTGCGCTACTGAAAATGACAACATGCCTTCTAGAAATAAAGCTGGGAATGGTCAAAAAGAGGCAAGAGTCTCTACAGGGATGAGAAAGAGATGGAGCCACTATCTCACACTGTATCTTTCACTCCCTCACCCACAGAAGTGTTGCTATCACTGCGTTTAAGTGCTATCACTTTAAACCTAATTACATCAGGGTCATTTGTTTGTTGTTGGTTCAGGCCGTTGATGAGGATGTCAAACGTAAAAACGGAAATGCATTCCTGGTTTCTGTAAGAGCTATTGATTTTCTGTTAGAGAGAACAAGCAGGATATGACTGTCTAGAGGTCTAGAGGTAATGTGATTACTTAATGAGTCCCCTGATACACCCCACACAGTACACTATGATATCTTGTTTATTTTAAGTTTCAGAGCTCTGAGTCATCATAGCTCAGTTAATACTTATGTGTTAAGTAGATTTGATTCTGAATTTTACATTGACAGCTAAATATAATGAACATGTTAAATTTAAGTTTGATTGATACACCAGACACTGTTGAATCCTTAATTCTGATTCAAGTGGAATTTCTCTTGTAGTAGGTAATTCTTGGCAGTTCATTTTTAAGCAACTTAAACTTTTATAAATTATTACATTTATAAAAAACAATTATATATAAACTTTTTTTTTTAGGCCAAAGTTTTCTGTGAGAAGTGTTTTTTTTCCCTGTCATTACTTCCAAACAGGCAACAGAATTTATAGATGCTGGAAAATAAGTGATGAGATGAACTGACTAAAATGTGTGATTTTTGTGAAAAGGGAAATAGGAGGATTTTAACGCTTTAACGTGTTTTTCTGGGAACCGAAACCCCATTTCAATCAAATCTATTACATGATTAAATAAATTCAAGATAGAATCGAATAAAGAAAATGTGGCCATTTTTGGCATTGGCTTAAAATAAGAGTACATAAACAGATTATAAAAATCCCCACCAGGCTCAGATCCGTTGGTGTGAATGGCAAAATCTGATCTGAAACCACGACCCTGAGAAGGTTTACACAGCCTCAGGTTTCGACTTAGTGTTTGCAGCATGCATCATGGAAAATCTCTGTTTAGACTTTGCCCATTGCCTTGTCTCTTTAAGGCTGCCCACTATCCATTAATGTCTTGGAGGTCATGAGGGGTCACGCGGAGCACCCCTCTGTCCTTAAAAAAAATATTGGGATAATTATAGAACACCAAGAACTATGAATAAGCATGCCGTGTTTGTACGGAAGATGCTTATGTCCTTGTGTCCGTTCCTCAATTCCTCTATATCGCTGAGAAAATGGAAATAATGTGAGCTTTATGAGCAATATGTTAAGGCTAATAAGGTCAAGGGTATTTTGTGGCTGTCTTTTCTTGGTTTGTGCAAATGTTGATTTCAGCTACATAATGAGTTTATTGCATTAATAAAGCGGCATCGCATTCTCGCAATTTGAAATATATCGAGATTCAAATGAATCCCACTGAGAACACTGTGCTTTTGGATAAGCTGATTTCACCGTTTGTTCGAGACCTCTGCCATTTCGAGCCTTACTCCAGGGAACCTTGGCTTACGTTTAAGCAAACATGTTTTTATTCCACTACGACCCGAACCCACCTCCCCCACCACTTTATATGTTCATGCTTTAGTTATTTAACCATGTGATTTACAGCTAACCCTCATATTTGACCCTTAATCTTTTCCATAGGGAGCAATCTGGCTAACTCCACTTGGACATGGCTGTTAGTTGACTGGTCTTTTAAGAATGCATGACCTGGACATTGTTTACTAACAGCGTTAACCTTTGGCACCAAATGATGTGACGCATCAAGCACTCAGGGAGTTTAACTAGCAGAAACTAGAGGGGGTTTTTTTATTGGAAAAATGCTTGATGTCAGATTTTTTTCATGTTTATACAAGATGCAGCATGTGTGAATCCCAGGAATCATTTACATCTCAGGTAGCAAAAGCTTTCTGCATTTGTTTCGGACCGTAGTTTAACGCAGCAAGACTGATTATGCAACACTGTGACTTGTCGTTGGCCGAGGTAAATGCTGGGATACCACAGAATGAGTAGCGAGGCACGCACCTCAATGTGGGTTTGTTGTTACTGCGTTTGCTCCAAGTGCTTCCTACTTCCTACTACTGAAGCAAACAGCCATCTGCATGTAAACGGCCAGCTCTGAGACAGCTCACGTCAGCCAGCAGTGGCTTTGGTGAGAATACTGCCCAAGTGGAATGGAAACTTCATTTCAGGGCTAATATTAGCCTGGCCCTCCGGAAAATTCCTTTTAAATGATCACAAGCTGAGAAAAGGCAGAGTATTTGTTTAGTGTTTTTTTTTTTCTTTTTCTTTTTAACAGTATTTGTAAATAGTTTCTTTTTCCCATCTTTTGATATTTAGACAGTTCTTTCAGTTCTTGGGAAAGGATAAGATATATTTGCGAGAATGAAAAATTGACCTGGGTTGGTATTAGTTGCTTTTCATTGATATTTATTAGAAGCTCTTGAATTTAGCCTCGTATCTACCTACACCCAGACCTTCATGTTATTGTCTCTTCATGCAATGTATAAAGACTAAATAAATAGCAGACAGTGGAATATGGATTATTGTACATTAAATATCACCAGTCCTGTCAGCACACAAAAAGTAGACACTTTAGTGATTTTATTTAGTGAATAAAGCCCAGTGTTGTGGTGACCACCCTGAATGATTTTGAATCTCTCGGAGACAAAACACCACAGTGTTTAGAGAAACAGACTCCGAATTTGAACTCCGTACCAAGAGTGTGGGTAATGCCAGGAACCCTGTAATACACTTATTCCCACAGGGCAGTCAAACCCACAACAGGAGGTACAGTGCAGTACAGTAATGAACAGTGCATATGTAGTGGTGCAAAGATTCAATCTTTGTTTTTGCCAAAGAAAAAAAACCTATGAACCTGATGCCTGCATTAAGCTAGATTTAAACAATGCCACTAATCCAAACCACACTAAATTTGCTAACAGAGTAAATTAATTAAATAAAAATGGCATCATAATTTTAAACAATAAATTAGTGACCATTTCACTGAACATTAGCTATAACTAAACTAGCTTTTCTCCCTTAAACTCTCAAATGCTAATTAGAAGGATTAAATAATTAAAATGATTACAAATCTCACTAATGATTAAAAAACTAACGATCAAAAACAAACTTCATGCTACAAGCAAGTCAGCAGCATGCTAACTAGCAACCACTTTAGCACCTAATCTCTCAAATGCCATGGAGCATATATTTAATGCTTAAAAAGTATGAAAGTAAAATGAGAATTTTGTTTTAAAAACTAAAATAACATACTGGTTTTAGTTACCAATAAATTAGTGACCCTTTTTGCAAACATTAGCTAGGGCTAAAAAAAGAAAGGTCTTCCCAAATCATCATAACTCTATGCTAATATGATATGCTAATAGTTAGGAGACACTATGCGAACTAACAATAGCTTTATTCCAAATTGTTCGACTCGTATATACCATAAGATAAAAATAGCACAAAAGTAGTACATATACACTAGTAATCTACATCCCAAATATCTGAATTGTTAGCTAGAATGATAATAACATTGATGAATCAAAATAGCTGCATGCTAATAGCTAGCTGAAAGTGAGAACAGTGATGGGTATTAAGTCTCAATTTTTAAAAATGTGCTGATTGATAATGGTTCCTTTACAATTTTGTCTGAAATGGGTCCAAGCATCTTGTTGGCAAAAGGTTCAACTGTAACAACAAACTGTACTGTAGTCTATTTTGTTGTCTTTCAGGGAAGTCACACTTGGCGATAGTTCAGAGGGTCAACAATGAAGGGGAAGGGGATCCCTTTTATGAGGTGCTTGGGATTGTCACCCTGGAGGATGTCATAGAAGAAATAATAAAGTCGGAAATCCTGGATGAGACAGATTTATACAGTAAGTGTCTTTTTTGGCATCTTCATGTAATGGACTTGTTTTTTTTTAACTCTTTTCATGTTTGAATTGTTAAAATAGGACTATTTTTACATATTCGATAAATAATATGAGTTCTTTCATTTCCTTAGTTTTGTGTTTAAATTGCTTTGTCAGTCTTCATCATTTTTTCTTTTGATGTTCAGGATGTTTTAATCACCCATGTCCATATCAAGCTCTTTGATATGAAAGAATTTCGCTAAAAAAAACACCTCCCTTCTTTCCTCTCACCCTGGCTTCCCCATTAGCCGACAACAAAACAAAAAAGAAAATCGCCCATCGGGAGAGGAAGCAGGATTTCTCGGCCTTCAAGCCCATGGACAATGAAATGAAGGTTAAAATATCACCTCAGCTTCTACTGGCTACTCTGCGTTTCCTAGCAACAGGCAAGTGTGCTGCGTGGCTGCTTGATTTCCCCCAGTGTGCCTTCTGACTAGTTTGTTAGCATGCTAGCCCTGCAGAGGAGTGAGGATTGAGGCCTGTAAGGTGTTGTTTACCATGGTGACATGCATACCCAAATACATTCTATTACATTCTATTAACAGCCTGGATTTTTTTTTACAACTTGTTTACATTTGAAATTGCGCAGTGGATATTATATTTTTCATTTCCACTGAATTAACACATTATAAGTTAAGAAGATTCAATCAAAAGAAGTTGTGTGCATATAAATGGGACTTGGAACAAAAGAAAGGATAGAAGAAGAAAAGTAAGAAGGAAGACCTAGAAGCAGTTATTTTAGTTAAGCCTTAAGTCAAGGGTTAAGGAATTTAATAAAAACTCATGAAAGCTGAAAATAAGTTGTATGTGTTTATCCAATCAGCATTTTAATATATGTCTATGCTGTCAGTCCTTATTTTTTAAGTGGCAGTCAATCCTATGGAATCTAAACCTTTAAAAAAATATATATACTAGTAATATTACTAGTACTTTTAAAGCAGCATTACTATATTAATAATGTATATATTTTATTTCAAATCAAATCAAATCTTTATTGATTTGCAGAGTACATTCAGGTGGACTTTCCTTTTTTTTTTGCAAAAATAATCATAATTTTCCAGGATTTCAGCACAAAATTATTTATATGTAATTTTAACAAATATTCAGCTGTTGACAGGTAGTTGTGTACATCTGTTTCCATTTTTTTTCTGATTTTTTAGTAACAGCCTACACTAGTATATTGAATTCTTTGATATCTGCATAAATAAGAACTAAATCATAATCAGATTTTCACACATGTCCTAAATGTAGAAAGAGAGAACCCAATTAAACAAAGACAACATTTTTTTTAGATGTACAAAGAATATTTGTTGTATATCTATACAATTATATATTTTATAGCCAACAATTTCCTGATGTGATCAGTAAAGTATTCTGATTCTGATATATGTTAGTGGCAAAAGTGTGCGAACATAGGATAAGCAGTTAATTTGAAGCTGAAATTATAGTCAGATGTTTTCAACCAATTTGGGTGAGGTGTGAGAGAGCACCCTGATTTATTAAAGGAACATGTATCTGTCACAGTCTGATCTTCACAGCACATGTATAAAAGTTTATCATGGTATAAAAAAAGAAAGACTTCTGAGAACCCCAGAAGAAATTACTAACTGATGCTTATGAGGCTAGAAAAGTTTACAAAGGCACTTCTGAAATGACTCCACCGTTTCAGTCAGACAGATTGTGTACAAATGGTGGAAATTCAAGACCATTGTTAACCTTCCCAGGAGTGGGCAACCATGAAAGATTACTTGAAGAGCAAGACATGTAATAGTCCACAGGGTCAATAATGAAGTGCAACTTCTTCCAGTGTAACTTTAAAGCATGTTAAGGCCTCACATTGGCTAATGATATTGTACATTAGTCATCTTGCAGGAAAACACAGAAAAACAATGGTTTGAATAACAGGGTTGCAAGGAGAAAGCCACTGCTCTCAAAAAAGAACACTGCAGCCTTTCTGAAGTTTGTGGCAGATCACATGGAGATGCCAGAAATCTATTGAAAAAAATTTATGTTTTTGGATAAGTGAAATTCAAATAAAATGAAGTATTGTGTTTAGAGAAAAGAAAACACCGCATACCAGCATAAGAACCTTATTTCATTTATGAAACATGGTGGTGGAAGTATAATGGTGTGGGCCTGTTTTGCTGCGTCTGGCCAAGTCTGGGCTCACCATCACTAATAGTACAATTAATTCTGCACTATAACAGCAAATTCTGACAAGATATTGTCAGGACTTCTGTCCTCAAACTGAATCGTATAGGTTTCAGAGAATCTCACATAAGAGGTTCTAACACAGAATAGTTCAAGAAGACTTAAGTCAATGCCAAGACAAAGTCCTGATTTAATTCAATAGAAATGTTGTGGAAAGACCTGAAGCAAGCAATTTATTTGAAAAAGAGGTTCTGTACTTGGGAATGGGCTAAAACTCCTCCAAGCCAAGCAGGACTGATTAACAGTTACTGGAAACATTTGGTTGCAGTTGTTGCTCTACAAGGGGCTCACACCAGATGCTGAAAGCAAATGTTCGCATACTTTTTTGTGACTAACAGATATACATTTCTGGATAAATACAGTTATCATTAATTTTTAATGAATGACTATATTTTTTGCTTAATTTATTTAATTAGGTTATAATTGTCTAAAATCTGATGTTTTAGGTCATATTTATGCAGAAATAAAGAAAATCACAAATGTTCAAGAACTACTGCTGTTGATTTTTTTTTTCTAAAACAGTATGTACTGTTTTATTTATTTATTTATTTATTTTTTTTTAAATTGGACATCAAATAAAATATCAGCTCATTTATTATAAAAACTGCAAAAAAAGTAAGTTGTTTTAGTTTTGCTAATGTCCCTGATAATAGAAGACCTGAAGGTAATAGTCGATCAGCTAGAAGATTAACAGAGTGTTTAAGGCTTACTTTTAAAGGAACTGTGAAACCATGGTTTCAGTATACAGGGAGGTAAAGTACTGGCGTATACTGATGTATTTTTTTCTACATTTCTGTCAAGGCCAGCAATCCTCACATTATTAACCGCAGCATCTAGCAAAACAGTCAAACATGTTAATGTGCCCTCTGATAATAAACTGTTGTGTTAACATAAGAAACTGATACTTGGACAGTAAGTGTGTCTTGGCTGATGGACTACATTTAATGGACTCTCCTTAGCCATTTAATTTTGCAAAATGTTTTCAATTTGTTCAAGAAGTTCTACAGACTCTTGAACCCTTCTAATAATGGTGTACATGCTAGATATCTAATAACTGAATAAAGTAAGAACCAGATGACTCAGATGATCTGAACACCTCTAAACAGGTGATTCATTGAATTAGCAAAAATTAGTTTTACATGATAAACACTCCAATGTGCATTAAATGTTCTTCAGACCAACTAAAAGCCAAATTAATGGTAATGTCATGGAATTTCAGTTACTCTTGCAATTGGTATGAATGCAGTTTTGCCTGATTTTACGTGTTGGTGTACGGCTCATGTATTGTACAATGTCTATGGTGATGATTAACATTTCTCACAAATGTCTGTGCTCATCTTTTTACTTTACAGAAGTGGAAATATTTGCAGTGAATCAGATGTCTGAGAAGATCTTGCTGAGGTTGCTGAAGCACCCAAATGTAATCCAGGAACTTAAGTTCAACGAGAAGAACAAAAAGGCACCAGAACATTACCTCTATGTCCGCAACAGACCAGTGGACTACTTCATCCTCGTCCTACAGGTCAGCTGGGGAACTCTTGTTATCTTTGAATTATTAAAATGTAAATACTTCTAGAATATCTTTTGAATAGAAAACCCTCAGTTTTATATATTTTAAATATGTAAGGGTTCTCCCAGTGTGACTAACAACAAGGTTATTTTATTGACTGATTCATGCACATCTATTACTGGGATTGTCATACATTGATATTGGTTCATTTTTGGTCAGTCCAGGTCTGCTTGGGTGTAACATCTAAATAAATGTTGTGTGTAAAAGCAATCTGCTTCAAGTGCTAAGCAGCAAGTAACATGATTGATTTAGGGGATGTTGCGGAATAAATCAAACTGAAGAAGACTTGGATATGATTTTGTTATAGGATATGAGTGAGCAGCTTTAACAAGGATTTTATTTAAACAAAAGCAAAAAAAAAAATCAATAAACATTAATCTGCATAATAAAAGAGGCACCTATTTTCTTTCATTTGAAAATGTTAGCAATAAACCATACAATTTTGCTACTAGGCGATTGAATACAGATGATTTCATAGATGTGTGGTAAAGAACCCAAGGGAAAATATTTGTATGTGGAAAATGGTAGATAGAGCGTTACCTTAAGTGTGTCATGCTTCCCTGTGATGGTGCATGAGCAGAAGTTCAGAAATATTAGTTGGGTTAGGTGGGTTGGAATATTGGAAATTGTGTAGAAAAATTATTATCTGAAAACGATTATGGTTTGGAAGCAGCTTATTATATTATACAGAAAATGTTGGTCGATAATAGTCTTATAGATAAAATAGTACTTTCCTTACTGATCGAAATCCGGACAATTGACAGTTTTAATCCATAAAAATGCTAGACACACACTATATGAAAAAAAAGTATTTGGACACCTGACATTTCCAGCCATAACCCCAAACTTTTAACACAATGTTGGAGAAACATTTTCACTTCACTAATACTAGGAGACCCAAACCTAGTTCTAGCATGTCAATTCCCCTGTGCACAAAGCCAGCTACATGAAGATATCCTTTACATGGGTTAGAGTGGAAGATCTTGAGTGGTCTGCTATAGACCTTAATCTTATTAAACACCTTTGGGATGAATTGGAAGACAGACTGCACCCCAGGCACCTCACTCTACATCACCTGACTTTGCTAACACCCTTAATGGATGAATGATCACAAATCTCCACATGCACACTCCAAAATCTAGTGGAACATCTTTCCAGAAGATTGGTGGTCATTACCACAGCAAGTGAGGAATGAAATGTGGAATGGGATGTTTAAAAAGCACATAAGAATATTATGGTTGTGTGTCCACAAACGTTTGTCCATACAGTATCTCACAGAAGTGAGTGCACTCCTTATATTTTGTTTACATTTTATTATATCTTCTGAAGGGACAATACTAAAGAAGTAAAATATTTGTTGAGGAGTCAATGTTCATCTTGTGTAGCAGTACAGATTTACTGTCTTCTGAATATAACTCAACATACAGCCATTATTGTGTAAATAGCTGGCAACAAAAGTTAGTACACCCTAAGTGATAATGTTGTGTAACCATGCAAAGCCACATGTCCTATTTATCATGTTCATGTTTTTGTCTGCTTGACAGGACCAGACAAATTTGTGTATGTTGTATTAGAGCAGTTAAAATGTGGTTCTTTGAGTACAATTCTCTCAGACTGACCACTGGATGTTCAACATGGCACCTCATGGTAAAGACTCTCTGAGGATCTGAGAATTAGAGTTGTTGCTCTCCACAAAGATGCCATGGCTATAAGAAGACCCTGTATATGTAACACTCTGAAACTGAGTTACAGTACAGTCTCCAGGGTCATACAGTGGTTTTCCAAGATGGGTTCTACTCGAAACAGACCTCGCAAGGGTCCATCAAAGAATTTGAGTCCTCATTTTCTGCATCAGGTGCGGAAGCTGCTTCAAAAAAACAGATGCATGAGTGCTGCCAGCATCGCTTTAAAGGTTGCAGAAGCAGAAGGTCCACTTGTCAGTGCTCAGACCAAATGACACACTGCTACAAGTCGGTTTGCATGGCTGTTGTCCTAGAAGGAAGCCTCTTCTGAAGCTGGCTCACAAGAAAACCTGCAAACAGTTTCCTTAAGAACAACTTGCCCAAGAGCACGAATTACTGAAACTATGTCCTGTGGTCTGATGAGAATGAGATAAACTTGGAAGAGTACCAAGAAAATTGTGTCTGGCCTACAGTCAAGCATGGTGGTGGTACCATAATGGTCTGGGGCTGCACGAGTGCTGCTGGTTCTAGGGAGTTGCGGTTCATTGAGGAAAAAATGGATTTCAACATGCACTGTGACATTCTGAAGCAAAACATAATGCCCTCCTTTTAGAAACTGGACCGAACGGCGTTTTTTCCAACATTATAACAACCCCAAACACATCGCCGAGATGAGGAAGGTGAAGGTGAAGTTGATGGAGTGGCCAAGTATGTCTTCAGACCTGAACCCTATTGAGCAAAGGGTGGAGAAGTGCCTTTTGTCTAACATTCAGCAGCTATGTTATGTCATTTTAAAGGAGTGAAAGATGATCCTAACAACATCCTGTGCAGCTCTGGTGAATTCCATGCCCAGGAGGATTAAGGCAGTGAAAGATAACAATAGTGCTCACACAAAATATTGACACTTTTTGTCAGTTTTGATACGTTCACTCAGGGTGTACTCATTTTTGTTGGCAGTTATTTAGACAATAATGGCTGTATGTTGAGTTATGTTTATAGGACAGTTAATCTATACTGCTATACAAGCTGCACATTGACTAATTTAAAATATATCCAAGTTTCATTTTTATAAAAAATGATAATAATCGTCCCTTAAGAATATATAATAAAATGATTGCTGAAATGGGAGGGGTGTACTCACTTTAATAAGATACGGTATATTGTAGTATTAGATGAGTGTAGGACGTAAACTGAGACGTATTCGACGTAAACAAGCCTTGCTTTTCACAAGGCATGAGTGGGAAGCTCGTGGATGACACAGTGTGAAGAAAGTGTGGGTCAAGGCACAGTGCAGAGCTGCTTTGTATTGCTACTAGATTTAGAACAGAGAGCATACACACAGGAGGGACAGTCTTCTCGATTCTATACACTGAGAAAAATGGGTTCATTGAATGGTTCATAGTTCAAATTTGAACCATTTAATTGAGCACACATGTACTGTGATCTACAGGGAGTTCCTCAAGATAGACAAGTTTTTATGGTAAAATCTTTTATAATAATTAATGTGATATTGTTAATTATTTGTAGTAGTTTTGTAATGGCTTGAATTTTTATTTTACTTTTTTTTTTTACTTTTTTCTTTCTCCAGGGGAAAGTCGAAGTGGAGGCAGGAAAGGATGGTATGAAGTTTGAAGCTGGAGGGTTTTCATCATACGGGATGATTGCCCTCACTGCCTCTCCAGGTAAATAACACAATTTAATATTTTCTGTTGGTCTAATTTTATTGCAGATGGTCTTTGAAAAGACTTCCTATAGTGTAAAACGTTTATTTTTCATACAGTACACAAAGCAAAATCCTTTATGGTTTTTTCAAAGATTGGGCACCATTTTGAAAGATCACACTTGTGGGTTTAGGATTTTGGAATCCAATCAGTGTTGCACTGACAACAATGGAGTTTTCCTTGTGGCCCTGTCCCTGCGAAGAATCAAATTCTTCAATGCTGTATTTCCCAAAGGCATCGCAGCACAAAGATCATCCATTAATGGAACTGTCTTATCATACAAGGACTCATCATAGGTTTTTTTTAAGGTACAATGGATAAATAAAGGTTCTTAGCTTCCAATAAGGCAATGCTTTCTGATAGGGAAACCCTCTTTCACTACATTGATCCTCTGAGCTTCTTCCTAGAGGGACAGCTGAAGAAGTTAATAGTGTTTTATTGTAAGATGACAGTATTAATGACTGTAATGATTTTACATCTTTGCGAAGCAGGGTGCAGTTTGGCAGTTCTGTTAGCAGACCTTTAAATGCGGGAGAAATATTAGGAATGTATAGAAGTAACTGCTTTGGACAAACTACAAACTGAAAAAAATTATAATTATAATTTGTTATTTTGAATCAGAGCTGCTTTTAGCTTTGAGTTGCACATTTATTATATTCACTATTTACTTATCAAAAGAGTTGAGTTTAAATCCAAGCACCACCACGTTTCCACTGTTGGACCCTTTAGCAAAGCCCTTAACCCTCAAGTGCACCGTTTCGTGGATAAAATAATTGTCGCTCTGGATAGGGGCGTCTACTATATGCCATAAATGTAAGTGTTTTAAAAGTGCAGCAGTTGTTTTGCAACACTGACTTGTTTTGCTTTACAGAATTTAAGCATCAAATACATGCTGAACTCTTGGATGTACATTTGATGTAAAAGTAGTGTGCTTAGAGTGCATTTGCTGTGGTCTTACACACTGGGTTTTGAGAAATGGGACACAATTAAACACTTACCGGAAGTCACATGAACACACAAAACTGCAAGGGTGGGCTTTGGGACTGGGCCATTGATGAGAGAGCAATATGGTGCAGGAGTTATGTGACCTCTGTTGGTTAAATGTAGGAACTGCATTTTAATTCTGTATTACATGATTTTATTTATTTAATTATTTAATTAATTATTTTGAACAAACGTCAGAGGTTCGAGATGATGATTGTTATCAGAACATTTGCTTTCTTTCTCTGCCAGTTCAGACCTGATTCATCAGATTAGTAGCCAGACTGACTTCACCTCATTGTAATGAGTCATCTCTGTCCCCACTTCGTTCTCATCTGATTTTCATGTGTTTCTTGATTTTCATTCTCTCTCTGCTTGTTTAGTTTCTTATTCCCTTTCTCGCAGTTGTGTGTTTAAGAGGTCAGAATCAATAGGAGTATCTCCAGGTACTGTAAATGTTTTACTGTGACCTCTCAGTTCCCTGGCTTCCTTTTGGATGCATGGCATTAACAGCTGGCAAAAACATCTGACAATGGCAAAGAATGTGCATGTTCCTCACTGCATGCTGGTGTATGGGAGATGAATGTACAAATACGAATACTGTTTAAAAAATAAAGTGTGAAAAAACCCACGCTAAAGCACATGCATTAGGGGCTTAATTATATTTCAAATATCGTATTTTGTGTTCTCCGTCTAAGAAAGCAGTTTGTTCTTATCAGATTCTTCTTGTTTTTTCCCTTTTCGAACAAAAGTGAAAAATGACCCAGTTGAACGCCCCCACCTCCGTTCTGTACTTCCACGTTCTCATACCATAAATTCATAGTATCCCTCCCACTGATTTTGCCAGACTTGGAAAAATAACCATGGCCTCCCCCCATTCACACATACACTGATCCCATCAGACACACACACGCAAATACACACAAACATGCAGTCTGACCCCATGCGCACACACTCCTGACCCAATGTGTAGCGTGCGGGGGCCCCTCAGACCGGGGACAGGCGCAGCACTCAGACATCCAAACGCGGATTACATACATTCCAAGCAAACTGTGGCATTAACACTATGAGTGGTTGAGCATGTGTGTGTGTGTGTGTGTGTGTGTGTGTGTGTGTGTGTGTGTGTGTGTGTGTGCGCGCGCGTGTGTGTATGTTTGAGAATGAGAGGCAGTGAAAAGTGTGTGTGTGTTTGTTGGCCTTCCCCCTTTAAGAAGTGGAAAAAATAAGCTGTGTTTAATTAAAACAGGACTAGTCCTCTCTTTCAGGGTTGTAAGGTCTTTTTTATCAGTCTTTATCCAGCTGTTGCCGCCCTTTAAAACACACAACCTCCTCGCCAACCCCTTCTGTGACCGCCATTAAGGCAGTCCTTTACATTAGGATAGTTCGACATTGTTTCCACAATGGACAGTGTGAAGCGTTTACCATTGCATGTTTCACTGTAGACTATGGGCGTCTTTAAACCTGAAATCCTACACCTGTCTTTCAAAGTCTAATCCTATTTACGGTGTAAATGAGAATGTTTTTCAGCTCCTAATTAAAGTTACCGATATTCTTTGCTGTTCCAGAGAACAAGTCTCCTCCTCGACCATATGGACTGAACCACTCTGACTCACTGAACCGGAGTGACCGCAATGAAGCTATTAATCCCCCACTGGGCAGCAGCAACAACCAGCTCAACTCCTTTCTGCAGATTTACACTCCAGACTACACAGTTCGAGCCATCACAGACCTTCTTTATGTCAAGGTGAATAGATAAACGCAGGCGTGTATTATTATTTTTTTATATGTGAAAAGTCGCAGAAGCCAGTCAACACACAGTCCCTTTAAACAAAACACTTTCCCCAAGTTCCACGTTCGCCAATCGGTCAATTTATGTGTTTCATGTGTGTCTGATATACTAATTAGCATAATTTGACAAAAATAAGTGGTTGACTGTTTACAGGCTTGATATGCAATCATCATTTTAACAGGTGAAGTGATTCGATTTGTGAATTGATCCAAACACCGTCAAGGTCACAGCAAGGTTAAATGTGTCCTAGTTTTTCTTCGTAAGCGTCTCTCCTGCTTGTCATAGAGAAATGGTTCTATATTTGTTCAGGAACTTAAGGCCAATTTGCTGGCAGTTAAAAGGTTTTACCACGTGTCTGTCAATGCATCCGAGAAGTAAAAATGTGAAATGTAGGCATACAAATTAGCAGCAGGGACATCCCCACCGATGCTGGTTCGAGTTTGACTTGTTTTTCTTTTTATATAAATTTTATTTAGACCTCTGACAGTGCTTGACATACATCTTTTTGGGTTTCAAAGGGCAGTAAAAGGAAGATATGCTGTTGCCTGTTAATTTCCGGGCAAGAATAAACATGTCCCATGTCCTTCTCTATCCAAGCCAGCAACCATAATGGATGCAGATTGTCAACCCCAAGCTTCCTTATAGTGGTTCAAATCTTCTTATTTTCCACTGCCAGAGGATAATAAGAGGGCAATCAGTAGATGAGCAAGAGGATAATGAAGCTATTTTCTCTACATATGTACAGTATATATAACAAGTAGTCTGTGTGATAGAGCAGGTAATCAGCCTCCAGTATAAGAAAGGGTCATGAAACAAATATTTGCTGCAGGAGCCATGAAGTATCAAGCAGCTAACCACTAGAAACAAGAAGGTATGGGAAAACTAGGGCTTCACCTGTTTTTGTCAAGTTCTGGGTCCATCATACCTCCCCTTTAGTCAGGAAAAGAAGACAATCCAGTCTACCATGTTCTAGCCACCAGTTATCTCCTGTTTTATTAGTGCCCCCATTCAACCCCCATTCATGCCTTACGTTAGATTGCTTAGACAAAGGGAAGAGTTGAAAAGTGATACATAGTTTCTTGCTTTGTTCGTACTGGGTGGGTTTACCATGGTCCCTCTACAGGGTGCTTATTTACATTGCCATTTCAGATACAATACAATTAAGTGTGTGAAAGGTGCCAAGTGGGTTCTCAGTTTATTGCTTGCTTAAAGTATATATGTATGCCTATGACCACTGGAAACAATTCCAGCATTCCTGGTTGCACAAAGGAGTATTAGTCAGACCACAGGGCGTATTCTGTGTTATTGTTTATTGTAAGATAATCACTGACGCGATTTCCTGTTATGTCGCTACTCCATAGATCACCCGTCAGCAATACCAGAATGCCGTGATGGCGTCACACATGGAAAAGGCACCGCAGCCATTGGACAGCGAGTACACCAAAATTGAACTGACTCTCAATGAGCTGCACGACGGCGTGGCCGACGAGACGGACATTCTACTTAACCAGACGCAGAACTGTGTTGCCCTCAAAAAGGTGAACCACATGGTGCACAATGAGGGTACCGTCTAGCCCCCAGCGGGGTGGTTGGGGGTTTACAAAAGGGTGAAAAAGGAAGCTGCTTATGTTTTTTTCGCCTTCTCAATTGTCTCCGCCACCCCCTGTAACAACTGGACATTAAACCACTATGGACTGCTAAATCAGTGTCTGGGTTTTTGGACCCGATAACAGGACTGGAACAACCAGTTCAGTTCCACACACACCCTGCCGTGTGCCTGTCCACCAGACCAAAGAGTTTGGAGTTTGGACACCCTCCCCCATCTGTCATAAGGCCCTGAACATACTCCTCAACTATCCCCTTTAAAGTGCCAGGAGGGATTCTGGGATAGAGGAGGACCACAATTCAAACGGACTACGTTCTACAACTTCATCAGGCCGACGTTGTAATATGGTGAGTCAAAGACTGTGCCAAATACCAATTTGAAGGAAACCATGAACCGCTTACCAATAACATTTTTCTCCTGTATTTATTTATTTTATACATGTCTACTGTATATATGTGTGTGCATGTAATTACAGGCACATGCCAAGAACACACCTTTGTAAAGTTCACTGTAATGTTTGTACTGTATATGTTGCGAGTGTGAATGTGATGCCATGCACATGCTATAGTATATACATAGTTACAAATACATTGCTGTATGTGTAATGGTGAGGGTATTTTACATATATTGTATATTACAGATATTGTTATTTTTACTATTCTAAATCAGGCGTATGGTACAGTACATTTTACACCTTTTTTTTAAAAAAAAAAAAAGAATCACAGTATTGCCTTAAAGAATCATTAATTTTTAACAAGTGCAATGAACCATATTTCTATTTAAAAAGATGATTTATTGATTAAAATCAGTTTTATTGTAAACAGTAGCTCTATTTGTATGTGTTCACTGTGTCGCTCGAATTCGTATGGACCCCCCCCGTAAGCACTCCCGCACCACCTAATAGCCTTAAAAGCCTAACTTTCAAGGATCCGAATCTCCTTAGTGATTTATGACCAAAATTTAGGATTGAATAGGCAAATAATTCCATGCTTCTGTCAAACGAATTTACAGAGAATGCAAGGAAAACAAGACCACACCATCATATTTTGCATGCTGGCTGTATTCAGAGTTACACATACATATAATAGGGATTTAATACTGAAATTGCACACAGTAGTATTCCAAACTCAGACTAAACTCTGTACCTGATAGCTATTACAGGATTCATGTGAGAGGCGTGTCTTCGTTACATGGGATTTTAAACTCTGTATGCAACACAATAGGATGTGCTGGATCAAGTGCTATTTTATAAGCTGCGGATTAATGATGCTAAAAAGCAGTTTTGTTAAATTAGATCAGTTTGCGGTGTTAATCATTCCAAGAGAAACAAATTCTCCTTTGTCAGACCGCATTTTCTATTCCAGTTGTTTGTGTGCGCTTAAAAACAGGGTACAGCGAGGTATAAATGCTGTCGAAAAAGCCCATTTCCAATAGTTTAACTCAAGGAATCCTTAGAGACTTGAACTACACACAAGTGATTTTGTATATTCTGAATGGTAAGCCTGTGTGTAGCCCATCTCATCTCAGCCTAATTGCTTTGGTGATTTGATCTGTATGTATCATGTACAGTACATATACAGTACCTTGTAAATGGAAAGCACTAGGGCTTATGAAACCTTTATACAATTGATCTTCATTCTCATACATTTTCAAGCCAACTCAAGTTTTTTAAATAGGGACCAGAAATATTTTTTTAAACAAATAACCAATTTACTTAAATTGTGCCTTATAATAAAAACAATACATACTTTTATGTGGTCAAGAATATTTTCTCTCATATTTAGGAGAAATATGTCTCTGTGAGATCTTAGCCAGGTAGATACCCCAGTTTTACCTATAAACATGGCCGCTACATACACTAATTCCCAACACACAACCACACTTTCCAGCTCAGTTTCCCTACTACTGATTGAGCGCTCGTATACTAAAACGACATTAATTCGAAAAGTAATACGCTCCATGAGACTTTTGTTCTTTGACTTTACCAAGCCTTGCACTTTGATTAATACAACTTTGTTGCTGAACCAATTCTGTCCTTGTTTTTTTTTTCTTGTTTGCCCTAGTCAATCTGTTTGTGAATCGAATGAACTCTGCCTGTTTTTTGACCATGTTTTGGTTTATTATTTTGAATTTGCCTGTTTCTGCCCAATTAAAGTCGTTTTATTTCATTTGCATCTGCCTTCCCTTGTATTATTGTATATATTATTTTATGTTTTAAAAAAAAAAAAAAAGTAAAAAAGATGTCTGGTCTGTTTGTGATAGTCCTTTTACCACTCAGTTCTTTAATGTTCCATTTAGAAAGTGTAAAATGGTTTAATGCAGCTCATGCACTCATTGTTTTTGTAAAATCTTTCTCAACGGGGAAACGTCTCGTTTCTGTTGCTCAGTAGACCCAGTTCTGGTCTGGTCCTGGTTGGCAGGCGTGGAACCCGATGAAGTGCCATCATTTTATATTTTAAATATGCTTTTCTGCTAACCACGGTTGTCATTAGTGGCTATTTAAGTATACATAGCTTTTCTATTAACTTTCATTTTGGCCATTCTCCCTCATCAACCCACAGAATTGATGCTCACTGGATGTTTTTTGTACTATTCTACTGTATGTAAACTCCAGAACATGTGTGTAAAACATGGCCCACAGTCTAAATCCAGCTCACAGCAAGTTTCATTTGGCCTGGAAAGGCTCGTAGTACACTGCTGTTAACCACTGACAGCTGTGGTGTAGCATTTCCAAGTGCAGTCACTTCATCAACAAAGTATCATTAACCAATCAGAGTATAGCATTGTTAAGCTCCACTCCACGAGAGGCCTGAATAGGAAACGTAAATTTGAAGAGCATAAAAAACTGTTATTTGATGCAAATGTTCAATTTTTTGCCACGGACTGCACTGTTTTCAATAATTTTTGTGTTGTACATCTGTTTTTCGAGGCATAGTGTGTTGTGGCAGTAGCATAACCAGGAATGTAAGGAAATATAAAAAATTTTATGTGACACCCTTGGAGCAAAAATCACATTAAAAAACTAAGTAATGGCAAACAATAATGTTATGTAAAATGATCTTTATTTAGCATTTCAGTGCAGCCTCCCTAAATGTACAAGTTGAAAATGGACGTACAAGCACATGCTGTGATTGTGGGGGAAAAAAAAAAAACACAAGGAATCATAACACGGCAAATCAACATGGCTTTTCCCCCCACATTGTACTTCATGCTGTACTGATTTTTAACTACTTTTGTTTGCTTCTACTCTACATTGTAAAAATTAGCATACTAGTGGTAGTTCTTTATGCATACAGGAGAGTTGCAGTACGTCTGAAATGCCTTAAAGAATAAAAATGCAGAATTCTGTAGTCAATAGGGGAAAAAAAAAAATCCCAAAAGGAGCAAAAGTACAGTATGTATCGTCACTTTATACACGACTGTAAACAATGCACAAGAAACAGTCTGCAATATTGGTATAAAGGCACACATGGGTACTGTGCCATTTTAAATACATTTTCTCTTCATATTTTTTTTTGGAAAAAAAAAACAAAAAAAAACCTGAACACTTTTATATGGAACCTTTGAGGTGAAACTGTGTTTAAATATAACAGTGATGTAATAATAGCCACATGTTGTGTAGCTTGAACCCACGCTGTTGAAATGTCAGGCAAAATGCATAACCTCCACTTATTTATTTAGCAAAAGATCGTGTCTACTGCCTCGATTGCATACAAAAAAAATAAAATAATAATAAAATAATAATAATAATAATAATAATAATAATAATAATAATAATAATAATAACCAGCATGTCACCTCAAGGGATCGATACAAATCTGTTGTAACATTGTTCACAGAAATGATGCACAGTGATGAAATATATACACAGCACAAAACATACTGCTTTTCATATTAAAATTGTGTTAACAGTGTTCTGGCGCAAATGCTACAAAGTTGTTGGGTTGTTTTTTTTTTGGGACGGTGAACATTTTGTGCAATACTTTTTACCTTTAAAGCACAATTACAACATGCGTTGGTCACAACAAGATTCGCTGCAGCCAAATGGTCATGAGAGTTCACTTTGTAACGAGCTGCCTCGGACGACGTTTCCAGTTTTAAAAGTGTTTCATCTTACAATAAATATAATCTGCATATGAAATGTGGTTAGCTTGAAAACAATTCCATAGAATCTGTTTAGAATCCCCCTTTTTTACTGATTTACCTCTGAATTGACAAACGATTGTTTTTTAAACAGTAAAAAATAGACTGTACGTACAACAAATGTATCTTGTATTGAATAAAATGTCACTTTCGGTATATGTGTGATAAACTTGGTTGTAGGGGTTGTAACCATCTGACCAATGTGACATGCAGAACGATTAGTTGGCATTAATTCGCTCTCATTCAGCTAACTAAGGGCTGTATAGTTTTATGATGTCTTGATACATAGCATGTCGGTTTGTTTTTGTATAACTGCTCCTGTATGAGACCATTAAACTCTACCTGTTCACAGACTTGATCAGTAAATCAAACATTTTCCTTCTTTTCAAATATATTTATAACAAAAAAAAAACAAAAACTAAAAGTCTACTGTATCTATTGCTTCCAGTTCACATCTATAGCAGAGGCACCACCATTACGAAGAGGAAGTCCTAGCAGGGAGAATTAAATCATTACCACAAAATCCTCGACCAGGGATCATCAACTAATAGATCATGATCCGGATCGATTCCCAGCAAAGTACTTGGGAGTCAAGCAGATTGTTCCGTGAATATATACTGTACATAGCTGTAGTTCGATGAATGTAGCAGATCTTCCTCATAGAGACGAGTGCAGGACTCGTGACATTACAACCAAGCTGATTCTACAGAGAGGCGTGTTTATTTTTTTTGTTTATGTTCAGAGTCCTTGGCCTTGGTCAAATAAATGGGAACGTAAAGTGCCGGTAAACCTGAATGGTGAATTGTTCTCGCCATTCAGAAATGTTAGTAATGTTATGTATTATAATTGAATAACACTGGCCTTGTGCATGGTGGTGGATAGGAAGGCTACTTTCTAATATGTGCATCAAGCAGCAATCAACAGCACCACCACATTTTATTGACCAAACAGACTGCAATCCAGCGCCACCAGAATCCACGAGCGTCTTTCACATGCATCACTTTTCTGTCTGGAAAAGTTTGATCCACCCCAACTTCCTGCAAAGGCTCAAAAATAGTTAATGCTCCACGTCGATGTTGGTACCTCTGCTGTAGAGACCTTGTTGAGATCACTGGTCATAGTGCTTTTAAGGCTATTGGTCAAGCGATATGGTACGCTAATCCGAATGACTCCACCCGCAAGATCTGCTGAGCTCAAAGCACATTAAATCTGAGGCTTATATATAATTATATATTTTTTTTCTCTAAATTCTCTACTCACACCAGCTGTATAAGTACACTATTTACAAGAGGGGTTTTTTGTTGTTTTTTTGCATATGAAGGTCACTTATATGCACGGTGTTGCAAATGGCATGACTAGTAATTGACTTGTTTTAACAATAGAACTGGAAAGATTCGCATTTTGGTAGTTTTACCTCCACAAACGGAGATCTCATAAGGATAGAAAAATATGTAGATATTCTGTGGTGTGAATGTGTATGTGTTTTTGAATAAGGAAAAAGTGTCTCTCTTGACAGCTTGCTTTGCTGCATAGAACTATACTTGGCAGTTGACATCACTGCCATAAAAAAAAGAAAAAAAAAAAAAAAAAAAAGAAAAACACTAACTAGCCATATGTGGTTGGCCTGGCACAGCAGTTGCCAAGGAACAGGGGCGCTTGTGTTAGTGGCATTCTTTCGTAGCCGTCACTTTGGCCGTTACGGCACGCTGCAGCCCCCCTCTGGACTTCATTTACATTCCTATCATGAGCGGCTCTAATAAGAGGGACATCATGCCAACACACGTGTTTTGCACTTCTCCTCGGGTCCTGTATGAGGCAGCATTTAGCCAAAACCTGCTGTACCTGCTGACTAATGATGGTCAAAATGAAACAAAAGCCTGTGGTAAAATCTAAAAGAAAAAAAAAAAACAAAACAAAACCCAGAAACAGCAGAAACACATTGGTTATACAGGTTATATACAGTTAGCTCTGTACGAACTGCTGGTTCGAACATCATGCATTTCCAACTTACAGTATGATGCATTTTATATATCAATACCTAGATGTCTACACAATTTATAAATAACAGGCTGAAATTGATACGACGCACAGATGCTTGTGTGATCATTTTCGGTATGAAAGACCTTCGAAAATGAGTTGTGCATCGACAGAGTAATCTCTGCAAATCCTTTAGTTTATATTTCTTAATTCAAATTAAATGTGCTTTGCTGTTTCTCGATCTTATTAACCGTAAAACAAAAACAAAATAAATGCAACAGAAACATTTTCAGGGGATCTGAAGCCAAGCTAAACCTTAAAACATAAACCTTATCAGCTGGACTCTCACATGCTACGCATTCTTGTATACTGTAGTTTAAAAAAAGTCTATGTAGTTAAACTCTAATATTCCCTCATTATTGTTCCCTTCACTAAAGTAAAACATTTCCCTTAGGGAAATGAAGAAAAGGTCAGGCCTGATTAAAGGAGAGTCATCTATTCCTCCTCTTCCTCCTCGTCATCGTCTTCGTCGTGGCAGTGCGTGATCTCCTGTGGAGCCTGGGGGAACAGTTTAGGGGGTTTGATTTCACTCAGGGAGCGAGTCAGCTGGCTGCGCTTGCAGTCTATTTCCTTGCAGTCGACGCAGTGGCGATTGCGTGTAGCCAGTGGCGACTCGGTGTCTATGTCCACGTGAGTGTGCTCCACCGTTGACTCATGTGGCATCTAAAAATATGAAAGAAAATAAACAATATATATTTTTTTTTTCAGCATCAGTTTTCATTCTTCTAGTAGAGAGGAATTAAAAAAATGCAATCACTTCAGGCAGAGACAATTCTGTATAAGCCCACAAAAAAAAAAGCTATAATAAAAATTCTATACTATATGAACAGAAGTGTTTTGACACCTGATTTTTCCAGCCATATGTGGTTCTTTCACAAACTGTTACCACAAAGTTGGCACACAATTGTATAGGATGTCTCTGGATGCAGTAGGATTAAATTCTCCCTTTGCTTAAACTAAGCGATCCAAATCTGTTCCAGTATGACAACATACTCCTGTGCATAATACAAAAGAGAACATCTTCTCAGAGGAATGGAGGTCATTAATAGCAATCGGGGAATAAATGTGGAACGGGATGTTCAATTAGCACATTTTAATCTTATGGTCTCATTTCCAGACACTTTTGTCCATATAGTTTACTATACTATCGGGTTGTGTAGCGTTTTCATAGTATAGTACGGTAGATAGACTTTAGGTGTGTGTACTCTTAGGGTGGATCAATAGGTCAAAATCATCTTTATCTTTATTATTATGTCATGAGTTGCATAGACAAAGAATTTGTAATTGGTGTGCTGGTGCTATAAAAATATGAAAAAATGACTTTTTTCTGCCATCTGTTTCAATGCTTCTACAAATTTCATACAGTTAATTTTAATAAGATTGGAAATTTATTGATTGTACAGCATAAAAAGCTATTAAAAATAAAATAAAGTAATAAAGATACAAATGTAAATACATCAACTATACAAGTTATAAAGACGATGGATGGATGGATACACAGACAGACAGACATGTAGACAGTCAGACATGGAAATATGTAGGATAGATAGATAGATAGATAGATAGATAGATAGATAGATAGATAGATAGATAGATAGATAGATAGATAGATAGATAGATAGATAGATAGATAGATAGACATGCTAGAAAGAGAGAGAGAGAGAGAGAGAGAAAGAGATAGATAGATAGATAGATAGATAGATAGATAGATAGATAGATAGATAGATAGATAGATAGATAGATAGATAAACAAATATGTTAGAGAGAGAGAGAGATAGATAGATAGATAGATAGATAGATAGATAGATAGATAGATAGATAGATAGGAAATATGTTAGAGAGAGAGAGAGAGAAGATAGATAGATAGATAAACAAATATGTTAGAGATAGATAGATAGATAGATAGATAGATAGATAGATAGATAGATAGATAGATAGATAGATAGATAGATAGATAGATAGATAGATAGATAGATAGATAGGAAATATGTTAGAGAGAGAGAGAGAGATAGATAGATAGATAGATAGATAGATAGATAGATAGATAGATAGATAGATAGATAGATAGATAGATAGATAGAAAGAGAGAGAGAGAGAGAGAGAGAGAGAGAAAGAGATAGATAGATAGATAGATAGATAGATAGATAGATAGATAGATAGATAGATAGATAGATAGATAGATAGATAGATAGATAGATAGATAGATAGACAAATATGTTAGAGATAGATAGATAGATAGATAGATAGATGGATAGATGGATAGATGGATAGATGGATAGATAAACAAATATGTTAGAGATAGATAGATAGATAGATAGATAGATAGATAGATAGATAGATAGATAGATAGATAGATAGATAGATAGATAGATAGATAGATAGATAGATAGACAAACAAATATGTTAGAGATAGATAGATAGATAGATAGATAGATAGATAGATAGATAGATAGATAGATAGATAGATAGATAGATAGATAGATAGATAGATGGAGAGATGGAGAGATGGAGAGATGGAGAGATAAACAAATTGTGCAGATGTACTTATACTAGTTTAAGGCGTACCACAGCAAAAACTTACACCATAAATTCCTGCTTAAATGCAATGAAGTGGGTTAAATAAAGAGTCATCAAATTCATCAAAGTACAAATATGTGCTGGTGAACATGTATGTGCCAGCAGGATGGGAGTTTGGAGGAGGTAATAAATGACTAGGTATTTTCTATATAGATTTATTGTACATCTGTTCTCTTTTATTCTTTCAGTCTATGAAGATGTTAATGGGCATGTGTGTGTTTCTCTTACCTGAACATGTGCAGCTCTGAACAGGTAGCTGAATGGGTAGTACAGGAGGTTGATGAAGGAAGCAGCGTACAGGTCGGCGTAGCGCATCACCTGCGAGGCGAACAGGGTCTGGCGAGAGCCGCTGCGGAACAGACTACCCATCATTCCGTAGCACATGTCCATGTCATGGGTCACTTTCTAGAAAGCAAATGGGAGACACTTTTAACACCCGCTTTATATACAGCAAACATGCTGCATTATCTTTAGTCAACTTTATTAAACCTTTTTCTTCCACAGCTATGTTGAATTGTGGAATTAGTTTTGTTAGAAGGTGCTGATTTTCTTGCATTACAGCAGCTCAGAGAATACCTCCAGCTACATGGCAGATCAATGCACTCAGTTTCAATCAGTGCTCAAATTGTTGTGTAATTCATATATTTTTTACTAAAATAATCTTGGGGACCACCCCTAAGTCTATTTTTTACTTGGGGATCCCCCCAGCCCCCCTCAATTTGAGCACTGGTTCAAATATATAAGTTACTGTAGAAGTAACTTGCACAGAGACTCGAACAGTGGATGTTCCACATAACCTGGATGTAAATTGGTGCAGTTGTTGATATGATGAAGGTTTTTTTTAGATGTTTATTTAGCATTTTTTTTAAGACAAAGCAAATTCATCAGGATGAAGTGTTTTGAGGTTACACTGTATCATAACAAGTACTTTTTTGCCTTATTAAATTGACGGTATGACGTAATTCACTTTTCTGGACATTCCACAATATTTAAAAATCACCTATCATTTTTGGGACACATGCATGTTCCTTTTGTTTTTAATGCAACAAAAAAGGTAAAAGGCAAAAACACAGAAGAATTAGACGGTGAATGATTGGAAGAATGTTCTGTGGACGGATCAGTCCAAAATTGACATTTCTGGCAGAAGAAATTCTATGAGAGGGAAAACATACTGTAGAAGAAGATGTTGGATGTGACTAACTCACCCCCATAGTCAGACATGGAGGTGGAAGCCTAATGGTTTAGGGTTGTTTTGGAGCAGAGAAGGTTGGAGACTTATTCCAGTTACAAGCAACACTGACCCAGCAAGTATACGTCCAAGCTCTGTAAGCTTTATTTAGTAAGCAAACAGTCGTCTGGAGTGTTATCAATCATGTGACCTGCCCAGTCACCAGAACTAAATCCTGAACTGACTAAAGGTCAAAAACATCCAAAACCCAAAAAGAAGCATGGCAAAGTATTTCAGCTGAGTGTTTAGATGCCAAGTGTGTGTAAAGCTGATATTCATGCTAAGAGAGGATTTTTCAATGAAAATATAAAGTTTAACAGCAGTACTATATTTATGTATGTGATTTAAGTAAATCATAATAACATTACATTACTTAGTTTGTTACATATAAACAAAAGGAACATGCACGTGTCTTTCAAGAGCCATTATCAACTAGTTGTTTTCACACTTTTGACATGCACTGTAGATATAAAAATGTGCCAAAGTTATATATATTATAATATTATATATTATTATAATTTGCAGATTGCTCATATAAAAGAAATAAAACAAGTGCATCTATAGGTAAATAATATAGTTATATCCATAATCATAATTTAGTAATATCTTAATTATTTTATAAACAGTCGAAGACAAAAGTTTGTATACCCACAGGATAAATGAAAGGCATTTCACTGATCTTCATAAGCAACAAAAATAATCAAATATATATATATATATATATATATATATATATATATATATATATATATATATATATATATATATATTTATATATATATATATAGTCTAGTCTGGAACAAGAAAAGCATCCTGCTATTATTAAAAGACATCTAATGCCATAAAAGTACCCACATCTCACAAACAGATGCTGAGGTGGAGTTTTTTCTTTCATGGCAGGATTGTGCTCCTGTATATAGAGGTTATATTGAATAACTAATGACACAGTGGTCCAGCGGAACCCCGAAAGTCTGTGAATTTTGGACGCACCCCCGCAGCCTCTGTGGTACCTTAATCAATTAATCTGGACATTATGTCACTTTAATACAATAATGTGTTCCTGATAATTCGGTTCCTGCTGTGGATTCCCTCAAATTTGAAGATAATCTGCAAATTGATGTTAATTAGGTTCCAAATGATTTCCAAACCGCGAATTATCGGGGGTTGATTGTAATGGCACAATGGAAGAGTGTGTTTACCTTCACTCGCCTCTGGATGGCACTAATGTCTGGTCTCTCATTGCTGCTGCTGTCCAGATGCCTGAGAACAAGCAAAATAGAAAGAGAGAGTGAGAAAGACAGGAGGGAGAGAGGATATAGGTCATGTCAGAGGGGACATTCCAAAAAAAAAAGGGACAGTGAGAAAGGGTGAACCCTTTGACTGGTGCAGAACTCACAAACCCACATACACACACAGGACACTTGGAGAATTATAGCTTTACAAAGAACTCACTTGTACAGCTCTGCCAAGAAAATGTCCAGACCCTGAAGTTCTTCAAACAGCGCTGTGAAAGACAAACAGAGTGACAACCATGAGCACAGACTCCTGTCTCTGTTTCTCTCCCTCTTCTCCACTTACACTCAAACTGAAGTGATACACTGTTGATACTTAATGGCTTTTGAGATCTTTGAGATGCACAAAACACGGGACAATTTTTTTTAAACAAACGGCTGAACGGCTAAATTAATAATAAAGAACTAACCCTGGCAGTTTACACAATGCTATTTGGAATGTGTTTGATCTTGGTTTAACAAAAGACTCACAGCTCTTGTCAGTCCAGACGTGCAGCTCCTGGGCGAGTTCAGGAATCACCAGGAACGTCCTCCAACCTTGGCGCTTTTTGGATTTCAGAATGTCTCCAAAGATGTGGTCCCCGATGTAGAGGATGTCCTTTCCTTTAGCTCCCAACAGGTCACACACAATGTCTGAGGAACCTAAAAACCAAAGACAACATGAAGATGTCAGCAAGAAAAGCAACAACAATGACAACAAAGCACAGCAAGAAAGATATTGTCATGTCAAATGTCGACCCTGAACTACAATACCCGGCTGCTTGGATTAAATCTGTTTTGTTTGCCTTTTAAAAAAAAATAAAAAATTGAATGCCTGTCGTTGGTGCGTAGCTATACAGGGAAAAATATAAGTAAAGAATACATCATGACAAGATGTTCTGTTAATGGAGAAAAAAAATGGAAATCACTGTAACTATTTAGAAATTTATTATTTTCTGATATCAGCTAATGTTAGCTAACTCATAAACCACTGTGATGCTTCTATACCACACTTTCAACCAGTGTAGAGTTACATTATAATGTTCTCGAATGTCTGTGGAACGTTAGTCCCTCACGAGCCTCTCTTATTTTCCCGAAGACAAAAATACAGTTTGTCAAATTACCAAGAAACCACAAAAACCCTCCTACAGTCTTTCCTGTGTTGACACTGATGCTGGAAACTCCGAAAATAGTCAATAAACATCTCCTGTGCAAGTTGTTTTTTTTTCCAAAAACTAAACTAAGTGTGAAAGCACCTCTGACTAATGACTCTTCTAAGACCTTGATTGCTACAATTCAGGAGTTAATTTCGAGTTGTTTTGAATGTGTGGGATTTAACAACCAGCATTAATGCATGTGGTACAGAGAGAGAGAGAGAGAGAGAGAGAGAAAGAGAGAGAGAAAGTGAGAGAAAAAGTTAGAGAGAGATTATATACTGCAGTAGATTAGGCTGATTAGTTCCCTAAACATCTCCATGAAATCATGACCCTGTTTTCAAAGCCTGCTTACACAAGGTCAGGTATGTCTAGTGAAGGCTATTGGAGCTCCAGGATTGCAGCAGAAAGCACCAACTGTAGCGAATATGCGGTGTATGTATGAATATTTGGTGTGTACATTATATACATTATATAGAATACATTAGTGTGTGTGTCACCTCCGGAGTAGACTATGCCGTGCTGCAGAGGGCCGGTATAAGTTCCGATCTTGAGCCTCCCGGTGGTCTACAACAAAACACAATTTATCAAGTTTGGATTTGCTCTATTATTCAGCCGAGCATTCGTCTGCTTTTAGAATGGTGATGGTAAAATGGGAACACACTGTGAGTGACCTGTGAGGCTGTTTTTTACTCCGAGACTCTGGAAAGTCTCAGCCATGTGCAAATAAACCAAATAGCTAGTAGCTGAGAAAGCATGCTCTCCAGAAGAGCAAGATGTTCCTGAAAGTGTAAGGCTAACTCACCGTATCGACCTGTCTCAGTACAGTTCCCTCGGCAAAGAACACCGGCTTCCGTGCGTCCACCAGGATTAGATCGAAGTAAGACTGCCACGGGCGGTGGGGAAGGCTTTGCTGTAACAGAACACGCACAAGTAATTCAGCTAGTTTTAAAACGAAATATTGTTTGTCTATCGCCTTTTTCGACAACAAATTGGTAAAAACAGCCAGAATGCTCAAAGAAGTGTGTTCTCCTCAAACAGTGAATATCAAGCTTTTTGCATAGTGACATTCCATATCGAACAGGAAATAAACATGGTCAGGTTGGAATCGGGTAGTAACTCTAAAACTGTCCATGATGCTCCTTTTAAATATAATTTTCTCAATATTTATTTAAAAGAAAATATCAGACCTAGACTGCCACAAAATTATGCAGGTGAACATACATATGAATCACATCTTAATTTATTGTAACCTAAAATGTTCCACTTTAATCAATCATGATTAATCATAATACTGTCATTACTACTGTATCTGTTGCTTTTTATGATGTAACAAATATAGATGGGAAATAAAGCGCTCACCTTTGGGCCGTAAGGGAAATCAAACAGGTAGCTCATGATTTTCTGCAATTAATTACAAAAAAAAGACATTTAATTTTACATTGACGTGTAAATTGTGTTGTGTGTAGTTTAAAAGTGTGTTGCTTGATTTACAGGTTACATGCTAGGCTTCATACTAGCTTCACTGGCAGATTAGCGAAGCAAGCTAACTGTACTAGAACGGTACAGTCCACAGAGGCACCAACGATTTTCAATAATTTGCTTTCGAGCATTATTTTTTCCTCAGCATTGCCTCTATATACATTTAACCAAAAGTCATATGACAGGAAAAGTTGAAATCACAAATATTGTCTTCCTTTTTTATGTCAAATAAGACTGAAGAGTTATTCAAGCTAATCATGGTGCTGTTCTAGTTCACATACATTATATATAATATAGAATTATACAGAATCAGAATACGATCAAAACGAACTAAATCCCAGTGCAAATGTTCATTTCACCTTGTCATTGACATTGCAGCTCTGTGCCATGGACGTACATAGAAACCGAGCGCTTCATCTGACGCTCGCGAGGTTGAATGTAGGCGAAAATTGCACACACGCACTCTATGGCGCATTCTCCCACGTGTTTATATAGGTGTGTGCGAGTGTGTTAAGACAGCTGTGTGCTATCTGTAAACTCACATCTGTGTATTTGTAGTCACTGTTGGTGGCCAGGAACACTTTGCCAACTTCGTTCATGCGGCTGAGCAGCAGAGGCAGTTTAGGCTTTAGACAAGATTCACAGAGAGAAATGACTCACCTCAAACATCTCAGCATGAAACCGAAACCATGCAGGAAGAACAATGGAAGCAATGCAAACTTACATCTTTCACTACGTATTTCTCCAGATTCTCCACTGTTTTTTCCTTCAGCGTTCCCTACGGACAAAAGGAACCTGCTTCAGATTATATTAGAATATTTGACTATATGCCTTCAGGCATCCAAAAAAGGTAAAAACTCCAACTCACACTTCCTGAGCTTTAAAAACCATGGTACAACATTACACTCTTTTCTGACCTCAAATCTTCTGCTACCTTAAAGTGGACCCAGTCGACAGCGTCCCGCACGTCCTGGAACATGCTCTTGAAGGACATGAAGAGGTCCCCGTCTTTGAAGCCTGTCTCACAGCTAGGGGGTTCAAAAAATGACAAATCGCTAAAGCTCTGCAGCCAGGCAATCAACACACACTATCGACAGTCAGACATGGTTTAAATGGGACAGTCTTCCCTTGTTTGAGGTCGTTCCGAGCCAAACAGGAAAGCCCTCTCCCCCTAAAAGGACCAACAATTGTTTCAGAGGACATGCATCCATACCAGAACAAATCACACACTCAATTACGTCTGTATGAGCTTAAGGCTATACACCTGAGTGTTTTAGATTATAAGTACCATTATTTAATTAATGAATCAACAAATTACTGTACGCGTATTTTATTCCACGTCCATCAAAATTGATTCTTTTCTCTACGATTCATGTTAATGATTAGTTATATAGTAATATATATTACATTTTCAATGATGCCATGCCTGTACATTGTGTTACAACAGTGTCTACTGTAAATAACGCATGCAGTAAACCGATATCCACCACACTATGATTTGCTTATCAGCTTTGCATGGTAAATGATAAGCCTCTTCCAGTGTGTCTGAGAGAGATAGGGGCTCAATCAGTATGTGGATGCAGTGTCCAAGGTGAGCGTGTAATGGCAGTCACTACCGGGGAAAATTCTCACCTCGAGTATCGGTCACAGCTTGAGAAGAAATCAACGAGGCAGGCGTAGAGGTAGGTTTCTGCATGCAGGGTGAAAAAAAAGTGACTCAGCAAGAATATAGGCATGTAACTGCCTTTCATTTTTGTATTGCTCAAACAAGTTGTGACTGTTTTTGCACCTGCAATCATGAATAAGAGTAAAACTGATACTTATGGGTTCATTTACTTTGGTCTATTTTCACAATAATTATATTTACCCACCCACCCACCCAAAAAAGAAAAAACGTTTACACTAGATGGTCAAAAGTATTGGGACACCTGACCTTTTCTGCCATATGCGGTTCTTCTCTATACTTCTCAGAAATATAAAGACCAAACAAGTATGGAAAAGACAGTGCTGTGCAAGTGATTATTTATTTTTATTATACACTATATGGACAAATTAATTGGGACACGTGACTTTCCCATCCATATGTGGTTCTTTACCAAACCATTCTCCCAAAGCTAAAAACCAGCTCCATAAAGATATGCTTTGCATGAGTTGGAGTGGAAGATCTCCTGCTATAGAGCTCTGACCTCAAACCTATTGAACACCTTTCGGATGAATGTGAACTCTGATTGTACCCCAGGCCTCCTCCCCTGACTTATATCAGTAACTGACTTTTTCACTAGAAATTCAGGCCTTGCACTAAAGACTCCTGGGTAAGAGTTGATTTAAAGTTAGAATAACACAATGTGGTGGTGGGTGCGAACATTTATAGAATGTTAACTAGAAAAAAATGTGGCTTCAGTTATATCAGTTAATTCTATGTAAATTATATTTGCTTCCTGTAGTTGGTTTGTTGGCTCGAATCCACACCAGTATACAACTGCGGCGTTCTCATCTGCCCAAATAAACCACACCGAGGTAAAAGCACCAGGGTTTGAGTCATATAAACTGAAAAACCTGGCTTTTCTCTTCAATAGAAAGCAAATAAGAGCCTGAACCTAAGTAGACCCCGGCTCATTTTGATTGACATCAGTGACTAAGCACCCACCTGGCAGATTGAAGAGAGTGTTAAGGATGTAGAAGCGTTCAGTGTCATCACGCTGGATGAATTTGTTGGAGTAGAGCTCTCGGATGTCAGGCCTGGCATAAGGTAAAGGAAAATTATGGAAACTTTTTTTTTGTTTGGGTGTTTAATAATAACAGAGGCTGTCCACACTACAGCAAATAACAAAGGTTACAGTTAGTGTATTATTAGACAGCAGTTTTCCACAATAGGTTAATGGTAATAGTTCTAGAATGAACTAAACTTTTTATATAACCTAATAGAAACTGCTGATTTTTTTATGTTTATTGCTGAACTATTAATAAATCCAAAAGGGAAGAAAAAAACATTTTCTTACCCACGCAGGAAGTTAAAGCCATGGACACACACCAGGATGTTTCCATAGGCATCCACTTTTAGTAGGTTACCGTACAACGTGTCAAACACCAGACCTCTGAAGTAAAAACAACAACACAACGTTTCCAGTTGAGTCTATCAATGAGTTATCTATTCTACTGATACATTTCCCAGAATTTTTTATTTGCTATTTGCCACCACTGTTTTGAGTTCCTGGTATTTCAGGTCAAGAATAAAGTGTTGGGCAAGACATCAAGACATGCTTACCTGGTGGGATAGGATGGATCGTAGACAAAGCTGAGCAGTTCCTGTGGGTAGCCAATAGAAACCAGTCGCTCTACAGTCAGGTAAAAACCAAGGGATTCATATTCTGGAGATTTATACACTGTGGAAAAAACATCAATATATTGTGAAAATCAATACGCGTAATTTATCGAGATGAATATGAATACATTTATGCACATTTACATATTGTATGGTGCTGCAAAGGCAGAGCTAGAAGATTTCGCACATGCCATGATGAGAAACTTTCAATGACTACTTGTCATTTTTTTGTTTTTTAACAACAGCTTTGTAGGCATCAACTACATAAATGATCAATGAGCTATAGAACGTAAACAAGCTTGTTATTTATGAGGGATTGGCATTATCAACATATTCATGCTACAGAGATACATTTCCTAACAAAGGAAAGGAGTTACAAAGAACCACAAAGACTAGGTAACAACATGTGACTATAAAGTGACTCATGAGACAATGGTCTGGTTCAACCTGGTTTGAGGTCACAGTTTCAGGGATCCAACAGACAGCAATACAGGTGTGTTTTGTTTACATCACTTCAAAATGAAGAACAGTATGTTATGAAGCACATACCACATATTTCTGGCACAGATTCTAGGCATACCAGGGTTTGGCAGTATTTCCAGGTAGGACGCGTACCACACCATTCCATTCAGTTTAAAGAGCCTACATTCTATCACACATACAATCTTATGTTATACTCCTGTCCCAGTACAAGGTTATATTTGGTCCTTGTTCTCAAATCTCAAGCTTTGTTACTAGAAATAATTCCGTAGAGTTTTGGAACCTGACTGAGGACAGCATCTGAGATGAGTATCCAACAGCAGCGGGGGACTGCATTCACAATGGATTACAGGAGTCTCTGAATGTCCTGTGATCTCATCTGTATCGTAACCAGATCCATTCAGCCTTTCAGATTTAAAACCAATTAATGCTTACCACTCACATGGATGGAGATTTTTACAACAATTCAGAGGGGGGAGGGGGGAAAGCGAAGAATTTCGAGTCCTCGGGACAAGACTTAAACTCTCGGGAGATAAAAACAAAAACAAAGACATAAATATAGTCATAAGTTGGCCATCTTTAGCCAGTCTTGTAAAAAATAAGTTTATTAACCCTCTTTCAGGTCATGAGAGCACAGGACAAAAAATCACTTAAGGAAAGAGTTCGGAATGCTCCAGGGACTAGTATAGACCTCTAGAGATCCTCATTTGCAAGACATGTAGATGAACAAGATTTTAACTAATGCATGTCAGGGGTTCAGCTTGACTATATGTCATGTCAATGTTGCATTAATAACAGTATGTGATATGCATTTAGTATTTCAGATCTACTGATAAGTGTGTAAAAAGTATGGGTGGTGGGAAGGAAGGTGAACTTATTAGCAAGGCAGGTTGCCAGTGAAAACACAGAATCTGCAACTGAGGCCAGGTTCTCCTTTCCAAACAGCATCCCTACATATCCCTCACCTCTTCCCCCTTTCCCTTTTAGTAACTTCTTATAAGAAAGCTCAAGTTGAGCATGCTAGAAAACATAAAAAAGAAGCCGATCTCTTACATATACAGTAAAATTCCCTTTTTCACAAATCACAGCTTGTCAAAAATTTGTTAGGAAGGACCTCACGGCTAGTCGTGATACGACAACCCTTGAACAGAAAGGGTTAGGGGCCTTCCTCAAAGGCCCAATAGTTAAAGCAGACAATGTTGTGGCCCAATGATGGTGCCGGACATTGGGTGTGGCATGGTATCTGACATAAATGGGATTCAAACTCACACATGCAGAGCAGAATGTTTTAGCAGGTCTTAATCATTCACACACCTTGTCATATTTGATAGTCATAATACATGCAGAAGCAGGAATTAAAAAACTAAAATAAATCCTATAACTTTCTTGGACTGCCACCAAAACATATCTTATGACATCAAGCATTGTGGCATTGTAGAGCAGTGATAAGGATCACAGCTCTCGAGTCCCTGGTTTAATTCTGCATTTTCCACCATATCCACATGGGCTTCCTCTGGGTCCTTTGGTTTCCTGTTTCATTTTAAACATGCACGAGTGAACTGTCTTTTCTAAATTGCGTGTGGGTGTGAATGAATGTGTGCATAGTGCCTTGCAGTGGCCTCCAATCCAGGATGTACTCCAACCTTTTGCCTAGTGTTTCCAGGTTCACCAAGACCCTGACCAGGACAAAGAGTTTAATAATGAAGAAATTAATGAATGCATAAGTGGTTTTGGGGAAATCTGAAATACCTAGGGAGTTTTCCCTACTTGGCACCAATGCTTGAGTCAACAAACCCTAACCTACGTTCGATTTTAGACTTGTTTGTAGATGGTATCATAATGGGAAGTTTGTTTTCACATCAGTTCTGCTGTGGACACAACTTTTCCGTAATGGAATACATTAGGCAGATGTTTGTATTAAGGTGCACTTGCATGGAACATTTCTCTAGAGGTATGAACAATATTTGTAATAAAAAATTTTATATTTGAAAAATCTCACATAATAGAAACAACTGAAACAGCTGTAGAAAGGGAGTGTCTGCAGAAGCATGAAGATTTGCTCTGGCAACGTGTTTTCTCGGTCACCTGCATTAAACGTTGTTTTTGGCTCTATTTACTGTATGTAGAAAGCATTCCATCTCCTCAGCAGATCACAACATGCCAGTGTGACAAACTGAAATAATCATGTTACCCAATGCCCAGCCCAAGGAGTGGATCATTTTCCGTAAAAAGCATAGCCTGTACTCGAGTTCACCTGAAGTGAACTGAAACCACAGGTGAACAGCTTCACACTCAACCACTAATAGCACAAACTAACTGCTACATCAAGGGTGTATTCCAGACTCAAACCCAGTGTTCCAGTGTTGACCAGGACGATGTGGTTACCAAAGATTAGGTGTGAAATGGTTTAAATAAGTTTGTTCAGAAACTTAAAGTAAATAAAAAAAAAATAAATTAGCAGAAGAAGCTAAACAGTGAGTTCTACATGTATGTATTAACTGGACATTGACGTAAGTACTAAATTGTTTACACAGGTTAAAATATGACTAGACATTTGACATGGGATGGCATAGAAAGGCAGGATGTCTGTGGGAAGCTCGTCTCAAATGCAAGAGAAGACACCCTCTGGCATTAACTGGCCCCTTGGAATCTGTTATCTCCTCCTTTAGTTGCACTCGTTTGACAGATAATTATACCTCGCAAGCAAGCGAGTACGTTGTTCAATTGGAATGTTGTTTAACGGCTAGCGCCACTTTAGCCATCGAATGACATGTACACCAACTAGTCAAAATAAACACGATCTAGCACTTGATATATGTTTGTATCAAACAGGTTTTTTGCAGTTAATAGGTAAGACGTTAGTACTTATGACATTATTTGCTTAATGGCTTTATCTTTATGGATGTTTAAGTCAACATAAATGCAAGTGTTTTTTAACCAGAGGCTGTATATAGATGATTTCGAGGTCGTCAGGCTGCAGGGCTGTCAACACCAGGCTGATGTGGAGAATCCTGACCTTTCGATATTCCCCTTGGTTACAGAGGCCAATGATAGCCTTTAAACACATCCTTAAGATGATTGTTCATACAGGTACTGTAGTAATCCTATAGCAAGGGCAAGAGGACCAATTCATCCAAGGTTAGACTGCACTGTAATCAAGTGAGTTTGTTTCAATGAGCCCAAAAAAAGGTTCTAGTGGCACAATTAGTCTATGAAGTATACATTTCCTCCCATTACCATTCAAATCAGTGCTACATTACACCTTAATGTTTGCAGTGGCAGTGATCTTTGAGAACTTGTTGAAGTTTGTGGTCGCAGCGTTATTCCAGCACAAGACAACATGATAGCCCCTCGCCGTGTAAACACTTCACTCAGAGCAATAAAGCTTTGGATGTCAACAGCCGAATGCCTGCGATATCTCCCTTGAGCCTACAATGAAGGTAGTCTGTGAAGAATGCAGGCCCATCAGTCCTCGCATGTCACTGAGCTGATCTGCTTTCCTAAAGCAAGCAGTCCCGATTTAGCAACTGGTGGCTGCTGTCAGGCACTGAGATGCAGGGCAGAAAGCAAAGGAAACCTAATGCACCCAGTGCACGTTAACAAGACAGTATTGAGTTCCTAGTTGACCCAAAATAACCAACATAAGACGAGGTAATACATAATGTGCGCTAATCTGCTGGTGATTTATGTTGAACTTTATGGATAGCGCTTTTTTTTTTTAGGTTTATATGGTTTTGACTTCAGTAACAAGCAGATATTAGGGATTAGATTCAAGCATAACTGTACCATTTGAAGCTTGCTTTTTACTTTCTAGGTTCTATCTGACGATGACAAACATTTAAATATATCCTACGGCCTGTTTACCCTGAGATTCAGACTATCTGTGCAACTGACTATTTTTAAAGTTGAACAAAAGCTGCTTCTTTAAAGGGAAACCTTCGAAAAAATTTTGAGCTGCAAAGGATTGTGGTCCGGTCACATTTAAATAAGAAACAGCTGGGACTGATTACACACCAGTGAGCCTCCAACACATGCAGCAAAATGGCAGGCAAAGTCTGCAAGTAAACGATGTGTTAAATTCCTTTTAGTGAATATTACCTGCTAAAGTGTAATCCATGTCAAAACCGAAGCATTTGATCTTCTCCATTGCCAGACTTCTGTTCACAAATACTCTGAAAGAAATCAGAAGAAACAGGAATGCATTAACAGACCGAATAGGCAGAAAGTTTCTGCTGCAAAATACTAGGGTCCTCTTTTTATACAAATATTCTTTAGTCAAAAAGAGGCGCTCCAAATGCTAAAAGGGAAGTCCTTATTCCCACAGTTTTCTATCAGTTCTGTTGCTCAGGGAAATCCAGAATAAAGCACAGCATGAAAAGAGAAAGATTCCCAGAATCCTCTGACCAGAATACAGAGACTCTGTTCTAAAAAACAGCTTTCTTGGTATTAAATAAAACCCTCCAATGCAACAGGGGTGACCTGCTGAGCCTGAGGTTTGATGCAATTTCACACACTTGATCTAAAGCCATATCCGTTGAGCTCAATCGAAATCTAAAGGAAAGAAACATTTGATTTTGAAAGTAAGTTTTTGCTGGGCACTCGGCATTCGAATCATGAACTGCATGCTACCAATCGTATTACAGCTCTGTGCAGTGCAGAAAATGTTCTTCTGTTCATTTTCACATCAAACGTCATAATGAGGATAAAGTGATTTCAATGACTTCAGCATGGTTGCTGGTTTGAGTGTTTTTCCAAACTGCTGATCTCATTGGATTTTTACACAGTCTCTAGAGTTCACCCCAAAGAACAACAAAAGACCTCCATAAAGTTCTGCATATCGCAAATGAAATAACTACTTTTTACAAACGTGTTGAGGCTAAAAGCATTAATTACATTAATAATTACTATTTATCAAATTCAATTAACATAGAATAGAACAATTAACCTATTTTAATCAATGTTTTACAGCCAAATACAAATTGAAATCTAATTTTAGAACATTGCATAGTTTCGGGTCTACCTCGTAAGCGCACTCTGTTCGACCCACTCCATTGGCTCACTTTGGTGGATTGGGAACGTACAGTGCATTTTCTAGAAGTGTAAATGTAAATGCTATTGCCAGAGTGCTATTCCAACCTGTCATTCCACACCGCTATGCCTACAGGCTGACAACAACAGCTTGCATATTTTTAGCTTCCTCTGCCATTCAGTCTATCTGAGATCTATTGTGTCTGTTCGGCGGCGTTCCCTGTTGTCGGGTCTTTGTTGAGTTAGAGGTTGTTTACTTTCACCCAAAGACATCTAGAATAGTCAAACGGACAAGAGGAACTAACTGACCCCACAGCAGAGAATACTACAGGCAGAGTCGGAATGATAAACAACAGCACAAACAAGTATGGTTTAATTTCCTCCTGCTCCTTTAATCATATATAATTAGCACATAGTAACCGTGATGCAGCATTAGTGCTATCTTTGAACTTTAACCCTACTGAATTCACTCAGCTGCAGATGAACGTTGAAAGTTGACTCAATTTAATCTGAGATTACTCTATTGCATCACTTAGTTAAGCAGAGTGAGCAAATACCAGGACATAGCAGAAGACAATCCAGATAAGAGGGCCACCTTTGGACCTTAAATAGAAAATACGGCCATTAGGATGCTAACCAAAAGTGTGTGATGTGAATGTTTTATCACCTTATCTTATTCTATTATCAGGTGGGGGAAAAAGAAAAAAAGAGATAAGTATTTGCAGAGCTTTGCTGACGAATGAATACTATGATTTCTTGGTATTCAGCCAACCTTTTGGACCTACTGTACAGCATATAATGTACTGTGCCAAAAAATGAATTCTGTAACGAAAAAAGTAATGAAACGAAACTTAATTGATATTGCTATAAAGATAAGTAAACAAATAAACTGTTAAGATATTTGGTGTCACGTTTGTACGCCTACTAATTATTTTGAGTTTCGTTTCGTCATTTTTCATAGAACAACATATCTTGAAGTGCTTCACACCTTTTATTCCACAGCCATTTAGAATTAACAGATAATTGAACAGCACATGATGCTTTTTATGCAATACATCATTACAATGCCAATTAATGAATTATGCACTTGTATAACTTGTGCCGTTTCCTTACCAGCCTGTTTATTCTCTCTATTGCTAATTTAATAATACATTATTCAATTCAATTATATAATTAATGATAATATTCTCTTTATTATTAATAGCAACAAGTATTTCTGTCTGTATGTAAAGAGTTTGCAAAACAAGTCCTGGTGAATGAGCTTTTAATATAAAAAAAATGATGGGTTTCATCCAGCACATAGAGCTACAGTTAGTGCTGCTGAATAAAAAGAATCAAGCTTCTGACTAGTCCAGGCCTGGGATGCTGTCAGCATTCCGAATCATCCCAAAGATATTCAATGAGATTGAGGTCAGAACTCTACAGCCGGCCACTCAAGATCCTCCAGTCCAACCCATATAAATAATATCTTCATAAATCTGGATTTCTGCACAGTGTGACTGACATACTGGAGCATGTTTGGGTCTACAAGTACAAGTGAAGGGAAAATTTCATGCTACCACATTCAAAAATGTCTTATTCAACTGTGTGCCTTTGGGGAAGAACCAAATAGGGTTGAAAAAGTCAATGCGTTTAGTGTAAATATAATGAGGAAAAAAGAGCAAATATACAGGCGAATTCCACTACTTCCATTTTTTCAAGTTATTGGCTCAGTTTAAAAAGTTCACTCAGTAGTAATATATTTCTAACGATTTCCCCAGTAGGCAGATCCAAATGGAGACACGCTTTATTTCTAACTAAATTCTAATCAATACTAATTAGAAAATAAAACTAATCTAACTAATACACAAACCAATGAGACTAAGACAAGACAAGATAATGCAAATAATGCAAAACAGTGGCAAAACAAATATATAAAAAACACACTACTCAGAAAAATATACCAACAATATATAGCAACAAAGAAGTAGTAATGCAAAGCCTATATAAAACTCTAATCAGAAATCTGTGGAGAACCGCAGGACAGGAAGTCAGAAGAGTCAGATCGCAGAGACCGAAATTAAAATGTTGGGTCAGGTTATCCTGGCAGACATTACAGTAGCTTTTGTGTTTCTAAAACATTTCCAAACAGACATTTGGAACATAAAGTATGTTCGACCTGACCACGTAATTAATGCTGAGGTCCTTTTTAGTTCATTTTGTTCAAATACTGATTAACTTAGAAGTCAAAAAGCTTAGAAAGTGGACAAAATAGGACTTTGTCCGGCCGAATAAATATCCCAGGCGCTGATGGCTGTGCAATGGATCAGCTGGCTGTGCTGGACTAATCTACAATGGGATTGCATAATACATATGGGATCTGAGCAGTTCAGCACAGTTAAACTTTTGCTTAAGCTTTATGCCCCTGCTTTGATCGAGACCAGGTTAACCTAAAATCCTTGCTCGCTGCCAGACCCTAATTCCACTCTCTATATTATCCAGCGGAACTTCTATAATTAGACTTCTTGGCTGTCTATTTTAGTGTCGAGATTAGAATTTACAATTGGTCCACCGCCAAAACATCACCACTAATTTTATTCCTCATTTATGACCGGGGGTATCAAATGCTAACTAGCAAGAGTGACTGAGTGTTGATAGAATGGTTAGTGCCATTATAACAGCTGTAAAACATCTTTCACTTGACTAGTGTTCCAATATTGGTGTCTTTTCCGTGGAAGTGACATTTAAAAGGGACATATTCTGGCTAGCCTCCAAACAAGATCTCCATGAGAACATGTACCTTCTATTTTATAGACTGAAAGTCTATTCTTAAGTTTTGGCAAACTGACAACATTGTGCTTTTGGTATGATAGCGTGTGACAGATTGACCGTCCACATCTTTATTAGAGTGCCTATACACGCAGAACTTATTCACAGAATATTCCACAAATCATCAATGAAATTGGAGAGCATGGCTTCTGAGACTAGGCCAGGCCTGCTATGCCCTTTACATAGGGTCTAACAATATAAATTCTTTCCATATGCTTCAGCTATTTCCATATGGAAAACTCTGGTGTGCTGCTGAGGGATTACTCTGGACAAAGTCTGAAGTGGTGCTTGGGGGATATAATAATAATTATACAAGTCAGTTGTGTGGACAAATCAGAAGAGGGCCATCAGACATGTGAAAGCTTCAATGTGCTGTTCATCTACTGTTCTGGTGCTACAATGCAGCAGTAAATGAGAATACTAATAATAATGTATTATTGTTATTATAAAAAATACTTTTTGGGGGGGAAATTTTCCCACTGTGGGACAAATAAAGGAATATCTTAATTGCTAATATTGTGTGTGAAATCAGCTTGTCCTGATCACCTGGTCTACAGTCTGCTTGCTTGGCAGTCATGAATCAACAAGCTGTCATTTTAAATCCCAAGTCTGTTCCAGAATCACCCTTAAATACTAAGTCATTTGGATCTTATAAAGTTGTTAGAGACAAATACCATAGATATTAATCTTAAACATTAGCTCTGTGTCTGCTTTTTCTCTGTATAAACAGTTTCTTAGCTGTGGCTTGTTAAGAATCCCACTTTGTGCCAAAAATGAGAGAACCTGTTTATTTGGTTATTACAAAAATAACTGTTGGAGCTGGTGGCTAACAGTGCTCCTGGGAAATGATTACTGCTGCCAAGGCTGATGCCACTAAATCTCTCACAGTTTTACATATAACGCAGGTTTCCAACGCAGACAAACAACACTCATGCTATTACAGTATATTATCATTATACTCCTATTAGCTTCATATTCATTTACAGATTATATTATTGAACAGACTTGTTGAAATTTAAGTCGATATTAATATACAATTATGCACAAAAACACACTGAAATATAATTAAAAGTAAATGTATCTGTAATTTATTACAGATTGGCGAATGGCAGGAAAAACACAAAAGCCGCATTGTAGAACTGAAATGCTATGTACAGCTATATAAAAAAATACCTCCACTGAACCACCCAGACGCATTTTAGTGTTTTTCCTTGAGTACATATACATTAAACATAAAGAAAAAACATAAAATCCATTACTAAGATATTCGGCCATTCGATTCTACACATTTTTGGAAATAACCTTGGAGGATGAAGATCATTCTTTCAAAATCCATCCCCTAGAACTTAAACCGGCGAGTATGAAAGGTACTGAATCTTAGCATTAGCACAGAAAATATAGCCAATTAATGTTGGAAAAGAAAAGACCTTTGTTTTATCAAATGAGATTTAAAAGGAGGATTTAGCACAGTTCATGCTTCAAGGGAAGTAAAGCACCGGCCTCATTTTATCCAGCATACTAAACTATTTTACTGAGGTAGGAACTGCAGCTCTCGACCTCAATTTGAGCAGTCTGGTGGCATATCCAGTTCACATGAGTAAGCATAACTGTAGAATTAATTAGCATGAGAACCTACAGTTGCCAATATGTCAATGTAGTATTATAATATTAGTACAATATATATCACACAAGCCAATATCATGAGGCTGTACCACCCCTAGTTTAAGGAACATGTGTATATATGTGTATGTGTGTGTGTGTATATATATATATATATATATATATATATATATATATATATATATATATATATATATATATATATATATATATATTTATTTATTTATTTATTTATATATATACATTTTTTATTTTTAGAAAAGCAGGTAAATTTCACTGACAATTGTATCATGTATAAATGTCAAAAAGTATACAGGACAATTAATCAATCATTTCCCATGGTTCATCATGCCTACCTATGATATGCCTCCCGTCTGTATTTCTTCATAGCCAACCTGTCCATGTTCGCTGGTAGGTCTGCGTAATGCTGAAGACGATCGCTCCAAGATGTAGTCACCTTTATATCCATTGGGCTTGAATTTTAATCTGGGTAGGGGAACAAATAAATACATGTGTTCTTCCTCAGTGAGAAAAATAATAGGATTGAAAAGAAGGGTATTAATGGCCAACAGACTACAAGGTGAACTTTGAAGTCTTTGGTTCCTAACACACGTCAAAGAATCCAAAAGCCGATCAGGCCACATTTCAATGTGATTACATTACTGTTGAAAGAAGGAATGAACAGTCAATAAATAATGTTTTGATATCAAGATATTGATCAAGACCTGGTCTGATCTCTTCTGCTCTAAAGTCAACTCATGCAGTTTGATTAGATTGAGATAGAATTTAATTATTTTCTGGTTTAACCCAATTCAGACCATGCCTAGAGCTACAAATGGGTTCCTGGATTCATTTGGACAGTCCTGTAACTTCACTATATGAGTATGAAGGTTACAAGCTAAATGTATTAATTCGTACCCAACACAATACAGCATATTCATGGAGTCTGAATATGGGATGTTAGCTGGTGCTCCATTTCAACCGAAGTCTCAGGAAGTTTCTCCATAAGCTACTGACACAAGATGACTGGTGAGCACTAAAACAATTAGCTATGCTAATCACTTCTCTGACCCTCTGACCCTGTAATTCATGAATGCTGACTTGTACAAACATGGCCTAAGGGCTAAAGGACAAAGATTTCTCTGAGCATGTGAACTGCAGACACTGCGAGACAAGGCTGTCTGAGAAGGACACAGAAACTGTTACATAATTTCACTCACCCAAGGGCAAACCTATATTTTTTTCCAGTGATCTTTAGTTGCTTTCAACTTAACAATCTTAGCTTTCAACCGGTATAGTTTGTTGCTACAGAAAAAAAATAGCTGTACAAGCTAGAAGTGGTACGTCCTTAAAATAAATAGGGTACACATAATTATGGCCACTCACCTGCTTAAAAGTGGACTTCAAACATCAAAAAACAGGTACTAAACTGTGACCATACCAGTCACTGAAAGGTGACACTAAAGTGAATACATTTGGTAACTTTACTGTATTTCTTTGGCAGCTATTGTGCTTTTTAAGATATCAACATTTCGACCTGAAAGATGCATAATAAATATGCAAAAGATTCATATTAGAGACACAAAAGATCCATTTAAACAAGGAGAGATCGTTCAGTATGCTAGTTTTTACTCTGAAATGTAATCATAGTATTTATTTTTAAGATATCAACGTTTCCAGCTGAAATGTGCATATTTAAGATACAAAAGATTCATAAAACAATTGCGCTTATCAATGAATATATTCATTCCCCTATTATTTAGAATCGATGAATCACAAGGTCTGTCATCTCTGTGATATTTTCATGCAAAACCAAAAACACAAAATTAGACAGGGTGTGGTCAAAAAAGCTTGTTTCGTTTTTGTTTTTCTTATCTTTTTGTTCACTTAACAACAGACAAGCAAGAAATATAAATAGGATCACAATAAAACAACACAAATAAAAAAAAAAAAGTACTTTTATGCTTAAAAGAAAAAAAAGAGCACACCAGCAAAAAATCAACAAAAATGCAACTGTAAATAATAGTTAATTTTAAGCATTATAATAAAATATCAAATAAGGAAATAATCAACTTTTTGATAACTTCTTCAGATAGATAGATAGATAGATAGATAGATAGATAGATAGATAGATAGATAGATCATTATTTTAAGAAATCCAAATAATTATCAAAGATGATATATCATATATAATTCTAGGGTTAAACATTTCTGGATAAACCTTTATCTTTGTATTCTATAACAGCTTTTAGACTTTATAGGTCATTACTTCCTTCAGATCAATCAGAAAACAGCTTCACTTGCAAAATACCTAACCTCATAGAAAGAAGATAAGACTATAAATAACCACACAGGGTTTATAGCTGCAAGTTTAAAATGTATCTATGGATTAAAGGTTACATGGGTAAAGGTTTTTACTTGGTTCTCAGTAATGTAACAAAAGTGTTGATGTTTTAGTGATCCAGCTGCACAACAAAGCAATCCACAGCTTCACCCAGCTTCTAGTAGCTTTGAGGGTTGCAGTTAGATTCATTAAAAACCCTAATGTTAGTAAATGCTGGATGAGGTAGAAACATTAAGGAGTATGACACCGTTATATAGTAATATTGGCCTAGTATACCAGGCTTCAGCAGGGATCTTGTTTTTCATCAAACATCACATCAGCTACATGACATTTCTGTTTTTTTTGCTTTGCACACACATAAAGAAGCAACTCGTTATCGCAGTTGAGAATACAGTAAGGCATCCAAAACGGCTTGACTGTAATCTAACTCGCCATTTTTTCACTCACTCACTCACTCACCTACCTTCCGTCCTTCCTTCCTTCCAGTAAAGCAGAAAGCAGCAGCTGCACTGGCTGGAGATCTGAGCATGCGCAGTAGCACACCACCGCCAGCGATCACAGAGCAGCGCGGAATAAAGAGCGAAAGCGAGAGCGCAGCTGTGCTGGCACACTAATCTCTCTCTCTCTCTCTCTCTCTTTTTCTCTATTTTCCCCTTTCTATTTCTCTTTCTTTTCCTGTACAATCAATAATATACCCGTCTCCTCCTCCTCCTTCTCTCTTTCACAATAACTGACGGAAGAGCCAACAGGGGGCTGGGAGGAGGAGTTACAGCTCACTAGTGGGCGGGGCTTAGATTGTTTTTCGGCACTGGGGTTTCATATAAATACCACTAATTTGAAGTGTAGTATAATTTTTTTTTCTCTTTTTTTAAAAAACAAAATACACTGTCCCAGATCTAACTTTATGCACAATAAGTGCGCAATAGAAAATAAATAGAAGATTATACAGGGGGCGTGGCTACATTCACACCAGGCCCCAATTTTTTATGAGTCAAGAGTCAAGTAAAAAGTCAAGAAGCTTTTATTGTCATTTCAACCATCTATAGCTAATGCAGTACACAGTGAAATGAAACAACGTTCCTGCAGAACCCTGATGCTATATTAAACAACAATCACAGAAACAGAAAAACACAGGGCTAAGGACTAGTAAGTGTCTTCACCACATAAAGTGCATGTGTGCAACCTGGTGCAAACAGTGCAAAGACAACACAAGACAGTGCAAGACAATACAGGACAGTGCAAGACAACACACAAAACACAAAATAGCTCTGCCAGTAAACCTGTTGTAACAAGACAAAGTGAACAAAATTGAACAGTAGCCAATTTTGTTCACTTTGTCTTGTTACAACAGGTTTGATAAGTTTAAATTAACAAAAATAGATAGAATGTAATCATTATTTTATTGAGTTGTTAAGTAGAATTGCGTTCTTTTTATATCAAACAGTTTGCGTCAAAGCACCTTTATGATACGATCTTGAAATAGTACACAAGCTAGTAGAAGGGCGTGGACTGGTTTGTGCTTGAGGCGTGGTTAGATGTCACATCAAGACACCGTGTTACATTAAGATTTAATAGAAAATATATGTTTTATTTAGAAATAGAGGTATATAGATGCATATAAGTATAATTTAATTTTACATCATGACTAAAAAAGGCAATACTGTCAAAGCAACTTTATAAGCATAAAGTAATTATTGTAATAGAAATCATAAGTGACAGAAGACTGGAAAAATAATTGAGGACATAGGAAATATTTAACAGAATTGATTTTCTAGTAGGGTTTACAAAACATTTAGTCTCAAAGGCAGATTTATAAAACTCGAGTATGTACAACAAGTATGTCATTTAACAAAATTCTACTTTTCTATCAGGTTTTTCTCCTATGTTGTTTCTAAAGTATTGTATACATAACATAATACCTGACAGAAGACAGAAGAGATAGATACGTGGTGATGGGCGAGACTTAGGTAGCAATTAGGCGTGGTTATGTCACTTCACGTCTCACACGTTCCCATTGTTTATTAAAATACAACAACAATCATTAATTACTATTCTAAATCAATGTATTATTGATTTTAAAGCTCATACATTATAGTATATATATATATATATATATATATATATATATATATATATATATATATATATATATATATATATATAAAACGTGTATTAGCTATTAATTAGTATTAAGTATTAAAACAGGCAGTCAATTTGACACTACAACTGGGCTGGGGTTGTTTAGGATCAGCATGTGCATTGCATCGGATCACCGACAGAGGGAAGCAGTGTTCTACAGTCACACTTTCTCCAGCCCAGACGATGACATCACTACTTTGGCAGATGATGTCTAAATTTAGGATTATACTGTACTGCGTATTACTCACCTAGTTGCTACAAAAAAACATCTACCCTAAATATGATTTCCCAACACAAAGTGCCCCAAAAAAATACCATTTGAGTTACAGTCTAATTATTACTAATGTATAATGTTCATGATCATAATCATGTTCATGATCTAATACCAAAAACAAAACTATTTGATGTATTATCTATGCAGTTATATTTGATACACAATACATTTTTGCAGAATGCTGCTTTTTTTTATGCTTTTTGGACATCTTGACAATGTCTAGATTTCTTAGGATAGTCTGCTACATCTTTTCATTAAATTGTATTTTGTGGTGGGTGTGTTGCATGGAGGTTCTTCATGAACACGACAAAGAGAGAGAAACGATGAGGATTTTTCCTCTTGCTGCTGACATCAGCACTGCGCCAAAACGGACAGTTCCATCCTGCCTCCCTGCTCCCCTGGTCTTCCTAAAGCGACTCAAACGCGCGACCATACCAAGCAAAAACTCGTCAAAAAAGTTAAAATCGCTTGTATTTTGGCGTGATTCCCACTGAAACATCTTCATCAGGGAAAAAAGCTGGGTGTGAAGATTCAGCCTATAGGCAGGTGACATCGATTGGGACGGTCCTGCTGCTTGCTATAAAAAAGGGGGGGAGACTCTGCAGACTGGGTTCTGATCCTGTCATTCTCAAATCCCAAAATGAGCTACGGATCCGAAGCCTATTCCTCTTCATCCTACAGGAAGATTTTTGGGGAGTCTCCTCGTTTCTCGACCTCACCGTCCAGAATGAGCGCCCCCCGAAGTGGATACCGGTCTGTGTCTATGTCCAGGACCACCGGCTCAAGTGTGGGCTCCTATAAGCGCGCCGGGCGCACCGGCTTCCCGTTGTCGGCCTCTCCGATGGGGATGGACGCGTTTGACTTCTCACAGAGCACCGCACTCAGCAACGAGCTTAAGATTGTTCGCACCAACGAGAAGGAGCAGATGCAGGGCTTGAACGACCGCTTCGCCACCTTCATCGAGAAAGTGCGCCACGTGGAGCAGCAGAACAAGGCGCTGGAGGCCGAGCTGGGGGCACTGCGTCAGCGTCACGCAGAGCCGTCGCGTCTCGCCGACCTCTACCAACAGGAGATCCGGGAGCTGCGTGCGCAACTGGAGCAGGTGTGTGCCGAGCGCGAGCGCGCCGCGCTGGAGCGCGACGCAGCCGAGGAGGAACTGCACAAGGCGCATGAGCGCTGCGATGAGGAGGCGCGCCGGCGCGACGAGGCCGAGCGCACGCTGCAGGCTTTCCGCAAGGATGTGGACGACGCGTCTTTGGCGCGCCTCGACTTGGAGAGGAAAGTCGAGTCTCTGCTGGATGAGATCGGCTTCCTGCGCAAGGTGCACGACGAAGAGGTAGCCGAGCTCACCAGCGTCATCCAGGCTTCACAGGTGTCCGTGGAGGTCGAGGTGGCCAAGCCCGACCTGACCTCCGCTCTCAAGGAGATTCGCGCACAGTATGAGTCTCTTGCCTCAAAAAATCTGCAGTCTGCCGAGGAGTGGTACCGCTCCAAGTTTGCCGACCTGAACGAGCAGGCGAGCCGCAGCAGCGAAGCGATTCGCGCCAGCCGAGAAGAGGTCAACGAATTCAGGCGTCAACTCCAGTCCAGGACCATCGAGATCGAGAGCCTGCGTGGGACCAACGAGTCCCTGGAAAGGCAGATCCGCGAAATGGAGGACCGGCACAACCACGAGGTCGTCGGATTTCAGGTTAGTTATGACTTTTTGCATCTTTATATTAAATCCTAATAAAAAAATAATAATTCAAAAATTTAAAGGTAAATGTAATATTTTTGATGATTCTCAAACACCTACACAAGTCTTTAAATAAGAGAGGGAAATTAATAATCTATAAAGAAACGATTTCTGTCCATGGTCCTGAAAGCAACCCAACCTATCATAACCAAACCTACCCAAATCTATATCACATTTAATCTCAACATTATTACAATAAATATTTCTAATGTATTCTTCTGCAATTCCACATATATAACATGCACTGCGTTTACTTATTTAATGCTTAATAAAAATGGTGTCTGTTTTAGTATCCACTTTAACTAGTACATAAATATATGCCAATGATCATGTTTATTATTTTATTATTATTTCTAAAGCACATTCCATGGAAACTCTTAGAAATTTCTAAGAAAATTCACTAACATCAGTGAAATTGGGTTCGTGAGGGTGAAAATTGTACGCCATGACCTGCTCAGGGATTCTGGGTATGTAAGGGGTTAATGTGCCCCACCCAAATTAAAATTTACCTCTCTCTAAAGGCTTTTGGCAGTGTATCCAACCTTTAAAATTGTACAACTGGGAATAAACATGATACAGCTTCAGAATTCATAATATTCATTTTGTAATATTTATATTTAATTTTGTATTTATTTTTTGTCCACATCAGGACGCAATTGGTGAGCTGGAAAACGAGCTAAGGAACACTAAGAGCGAGATGGCTCGTCACTTGAGGGAATACCAGGACCTTTTGAATGTCAAGATGGCCCTGGATATTGAGATTGCTGCTTACAGGTTAATAAAAAAAACTCTGTGTGTGTGTGTGTGTGTGTGTGTGTGTGTGTGTGTGTGTGTGTGTATATATATATATATATATATATATATATATATATATATATATATATATATATATATATATATATATATATATTCCTTTGAATTTGTTTATTCTTTATTTGACATTTACCTTTCTTTCACATGTTACTGAAACACTTTTCTCCCAACAATCCTCTTTTTTTTCCTTTTTGTCATCTTAGGAAACTTCTGGAAGGTGAGGAGACCCGCCTAAGCACAGGCATCACCTACCCCATCTCCAGCATCCCAAGCTTCAACTACCAGAGCCGTATCTACCCCACCTCTACCAAGATCTCCAAGAAAGAAAGAGTAGAGGATGAGGACAAACCAATCGGAGGGTCTGACAACTCTGCTTCCAAGAAGGGTGATTCTGGAGAGACTGAAGTTGTCACCTCCAAGAACTAAGCCTCATCTCACTCCTTATTTTATCCCCCTTTCCCACTAGTCTCGTTCACTAAGAATGTCTCAGAGAGGAATCCAGTGTATCTCTGTATAAGCTCTCACTTTCTTTCCACTACAGCTACATCACTCTTAGCAACAGGGCCTCTGTCCCCTTCAGATAGATCTGCACACTCTTTAGGCACAGACATCTCTTTTCCTCTTCTACTCTCATCACTTGTTAGCTGGTCAGGTCTGCGTTGTTCTGCATAGGTGTTGTCTTAAAAAACCCTGAAGTGCACTAACACAGGCTATGTTCATTACATTCCAGAAAGCGTATTTGCATTTGTGTGAATATGCACAATGCATTCAGGACTGCATTATAATCAGTTCTGAAAAATTTCGCTACAATATTTAGTGTTATTATACAAAAAACAGCACACTACTGGTCCCATCTGATTTCTCTACATTTTCTTTTGCTGTAAGCCAGGAGTATGTCATTCAAATGTGTGGAAGGTGATCTTTGTCATTTGATTAATTCATGAAAAACATAAATCCAAATTGGGTATGCTTTCTTCCACATTTGTTTCCACTTTTGAGTAGAGGCACAGACTCAGAGCAGATACTGTAAGACACATCTGTTTTGAACAAATGCCTTCATCGTTCAGTCATTTTGAGTCATGTGAAATGTCTTAACTTCCTCAATAAGCTGTCTTTAGAGAAACAATTGACGTGTGTAATTGGACAATTGCAACCGTCGCTTGCTTCAGAAGCCAAAAATAGACTTTCTGAAAGTGAAATCAGTCCACTTGGTGCTGACCCCTGTGATACATGTCTCATATAAGGTAAATTTTTTTTTACTTTTATATATTTTGTTATGCACATCCAATTACTCAGTCACACTTCTCTTTCTATCATCAGCTGCATTTGATTTACGATCTTGCTCGAAACGCACATGCTCAAGGTCAAATCTTACTTTCTTCAAATATATTGCCAAAGCACGAAATTCCTCTCCAAGACTTATCATGGTGCCAATCTGACTTTTCCCTGCTTCAAACTGAGTTGAGTGCAAGCAGCAGCTGATATTAATGCATGATATTTAATCCTTGTTTGCATGTCGAGTGTACATGGGCCATCCAGAAATTCATTATTGCCATTCAGTTCTTTTCCTAAGTCATTTATCCTGCTATATCACTCATGCTTTGAATCCCAGTAGACTGTATCTGCTAATTATTGTACAATGCTGCTTGGTATGCGTGATAGTAACACTTTTTTCTTATCATCAATTTTCGGGTTATAGATGTATTAGAATGACACTTAAACCAGGTTTATGAAGCAAATACAAATTTTTCATACTTTTTTTCTCTCTGTCAATTACAGTAATTCTAGCCAATCATAGACCTCTGTGACCTTGTGTATGTAGAAAAGTTCAAACAACGTTTTGCTCTGAGTGTGATATGCTGCCCTGTGATGAAGAAAAAAAGAAATAGTTGGATAGCTTTACATGTCTCAGTGCCTCATGTGTTAGCTTTTATGCTTCCTGGTTGGTAGCTGTCATGAGACATGGAACGGGTGGGAATTGGCAGGTGAATAAACTGAGGAGATAAATTGGTAAAAACAGGAATGGAGAAAGTAAGGCCTTGCATTTGAAGTAAAGGACAAACCTATTTAAAATTAGCACAAATGTAGCACAGGTTAAAGACCTTGTTTGAGCACAAATGTTACACATATGCACAAACGTATCGTCATCCACAATCAACAACAATGCACAACAACAAAAAAAAAAAAAAGGCAGGTAATTCTCAAAAACCTTACATTCTGTTACCGATGGAATGTAACTTATAAGGAATGGTTCAGACTAAATCTATAATGTTATAACCTTTCAGTACTGTAGGTTCACATGTAGAATTAACACTGAGGCACAAAGCAAAGCTTCCTGTAAGTATTATTTTGCATTATTTAACTAATAATCAGTGCTTGCGTGATTTTCTTTTTCTTAATCTGCTTGATCACTGCCAGGTCGTGACACCACTTGCCTCAAGGCACTATAGGCCTGACTTACTGCACTCTTCACTGTGATCAATTCAACTGTACTACAGCATGTTATAGCAGGATAGTTTGCATTTGGAATAATCCCCAATAAAAAGTTAAAGATTATAAAATAGGTTCTGGCCAGTACTAAATTTTGTCCTTCCCTTTTTGCCTGGGGGCCTTCTGTTGGTGTGCTAATTCACATTATTTAACCAATTAAACATCTGATAATGAGCTGACAAGCCAGAACAAGTGTGTTAGCACAGGGGAAAAGCAGTAAAGTACTTTTTGTAGGTCTCCAAAGCTGCACATTAGAGTTTTTGGTCCTAAACATAAATGAAACTTTTCACCTTTAGGTGTCTGCACATATGAAAATAGGAAGAAGAAAGCTTTAGCTAAAGGTTAATAATTAGAAAGCTTTGCAACACGCTTTAGCTGTAAAACACAACCGACACAAAATCCAGTGAACGTTCTTTAACGAATACAAAAGGCACAAGTCGACGCTACTTAATGCTTTAGGTTATCAAATTGCCTTAAATCACCAGCAGCTTGCTGAAACTATCAGTGTGTGGGTTCATGTGTTGTTACTGCTAAGAATGTGCGCTCTGTTGATCGTTGTCTCATTAGATACTCCAATGCTACAATGAATAACCTATTAAATGATGTCTGTAGGAACTGAATGTAGATTATGCACTCTTGTCTTTATCCTTTATCTTACTGCTGTATCACAAGTTGACCAATAAAGACTTAGCATTATGAAGTCCATATTGCTGTATATCTGTGTGCATTTTCAAAAACCAAATACATTACATATACATGGTAGTATTTAGCTGTGTTTAGCTATTAGAAAGAAATTTAGAAACTATATATGTATGTATGTATGTATGTATATATATATATATATATATATATATATATATATATATATATATATATATATGTATGTATGTATGTATGTATGTATGTATATATATATATATATATATATATATATATATATATATATATATATATATATATATATATATATATATATAGATATATAATTACAATCAATACACATTAAAACAAAAGCGCAAAACACAACAAAATTTACCTAAACATCTTTGATATATATAAGTATAAAATCAGAGTAATGCCTTACTAATTAAGGTAAGGATAGATAATGTTATTATTATTATTATTATTATTATTATTTTCAAAAAGGCATTTTATGAACGTAAGTCATCAACTAATTTCTGGGTGGGATTTGAAGAATTAAGAATTAAGAAATAAAAAAGATGGATTGGGTGAATTGGTTATGAAAATACGAAGAGTTTATAAGGTATTCACACACACACACACACACACACACACACACACACACACACATACACACACGCACACACATGAGATTACTTTAAGAGATTTTTTCAAGAGATTACTTGAATATCCCCCATAGTTAATCAGTTTGATTGAGATCTGATGATATCTGAGCCCTACTGCTCTGTGAATGAGGTCAGGTCATCCTGTAGGAAAATATTTTGACACAAAATAAAAGGTAATCAGTCAGAAGAAATTTGTATTGATTTTCTTTTCTCTCTAAGGAACAAGTGAACACAAACCTAAAAAAGCCTCCGGCATAAAAGAGCCATCAGGTTTTTCTCAACATCTGTATATCATCTTATAAAGACAGAACACAAGCAAAATAAATAACAATTAACAAAAAATTTCCTTTCATACGGGACTTAAATTAAAGGAAATACAATGGAACAGGCTGACCTCCTTTTACTCAGTACCAGTGACAACACATAATGGCACATAAAACATGCGCACACACGCATGCACACACACACACACACACGCACATCTTGTGGGAGTGCTGGGGTTGCGCATTTCGTCAAAGATTTATACCCCTGCAGTGCTACCAAGCTGCAGGGAGCATTCCATGTAGACACACACACACACACACACACACACACACACACACACACACACACGACCCACAGCTGCTCAGCATGGCACTGGCATGTTTTTCTTTTGTTCAGTTAATATGTTTAAATCTTCCTCCTACCTGATTTCATCTAACAGATCTGAAAATCTCCTCTCACTGATGACTGGTGTGGGGAAACACCCTGCAAATTCACAGTCTAGACCACACAACCATGATTGTGACAGAGATTCATTCGTCAAAGCAGAGAAAAACTACACGACCGGCACTGGATAAAATATAATCTTCTGGTTTGGAGATGTTGCTTTGGCAAAGTGCATGCAGGATTGTTCATGCAATTATGTTTTATTACACTAGCTGTTTAATATGCTTTTTATGCGTAACAACGTGTTGAAAGATGGCGCATGTCCGCAATATAATAATCTAGCTGTATCAGCAGAATAGTAGCGTTTTCAAGCATGTAAAAATTTAATTTTAAATAAAATGGCGTCTTTTCTATATTGCTACTTGCTACAATTGCTACAATTTGAAAATGAATAACACCATTAAATATTTTCTAATAATTGTAGTTATCTAGAGTCGGTGGATCTATAGCCAATCCCAGGAACACTAAGTATGTTGGGACAATAGATACACCTTGTAAAGGACTTCAGTGCATTACGCAGCACCCGTTCACACCAAGGGGTAATTTAGTGTTGCCAATCCATTACTTTGCATGTTTCTGGGAGTTGGAGAGGAAACCAAAGAATCTGAGTGAAATCCACATACCCAAAGCTTTGGAACAAACCAGGAAACATGGAGGTGAGAGACCACAATACTGTCCACTTAATATCTATTGGAAAATGATTGGCACTTTTACAATTAACATTTGATGAAATCTCAGATGAAAGAATAACCTTTTCTTGTAATTTTTCTTGTAATTTTTTTTCTTGTAACTTTTAAATCTTAATAAGTTTAAAGATGCTTGCAGAGGATCTTGGTCTTTCCTTCTTAAGTTTGTTTAAAGTGGTTGTCCTCTGTAATTCAGTCCAATCAATTCGATAGAACTGAGAGCCTGAGGTGACCTAAGCTTTGTTTGTTATTTAATGCTCCTGTAGAAAATTCAATGATGATTTGGAAGTATTTTTGTGTGTGTGAAAATCTAACTGCTGCCAAACCATTATCTTCAAGCCATCAAATCAATCAAATCAACATCAAGTGTGGTTAGTCCAAAGTTGCCAGAGATTCTTCAAGTGTTTGAAAAAGGTGAGTTAAAAAAAGAAGTGCATAAGTTCATGAAATCACCTCTAAAATCCTCTCATGCAGCCAGGAAAGTGTTAAATGAGTTCCAGACACTGTTACCTAGGATACTGTTGCCAAGCCCATCTGTGCCCTGTCAGTCACAAGAGAATACACACTTGCACTCTTACTCACACACAGACACAGACAGACACACTCACACACACACACACACACACACACACACACACACACACACACACACACACACACACACACACACACACACACACACACACACACACACACACACACACACACACACAGCCAGCCCACTAGCCCACCAGCCCAATTGGCTCGGATAACTGAGTGTATTACTGAATTAAAAGACTGGATGGCCCATAACTTTCTACTAATAAATTCTAATAAGAAGGAGATTTTGCTTATCGGCCCAAAAAACAGTACACAGAAGCTCCAGCATTTCAACCTGCATTTAGACGGATGTTCTGTAACTACTAGTTGTCCTGCATCATTAATAAATAAGCTTCAGTTAGTTCAGAATGCGGCAGCCAGAGTTCTTACATGGTCAAAGAAATATGATCATATAACCCCAATCTTATCGTCCCTACACTGGCTTCCTGTTAAGTTTTGAATCAACTACAAACTACTGCTTCTTACTTATAAAACACTAAACACTCAGACACACTCCCAGTTTAAGTGCAGATTAAAAACTTATCTTTTTAGCAAAGCCTACACATAACATACGTCACATATCCTAAACTTGTGCTCCAGTACATCTGATCAAATGCACATTATCAACGTGTGCTGTTAATATCATAAACAGCAGCTATGCTAATTTAACGGCATCCTGAGGTTTGGCCAGCTCCAATCACGTCCCACCTCATGAAGATTATGGACCTTTAAAAAAATAGATGCAGAACTCGCGAACATCCTGTACCACCCAGAGACGTACCAGTGCCAGCTGGATCCCACTTCATGTGTGGAGTTTGGACATTGGACCTCCTGGAGTGTTTAAAGGCTCTGGCATGGAGAAGCTGGTGCTGGATCTGTTATGATCGAAAATGTTGAGCTATTTTATGAGTTGCTCAGTAGCTCCTAGTTTTATAACCATAAAGACTGTAAAAGACTGTAGAAAGAACATCACTTATAATCTTACACTCCAGTGCTCATGTTAGTTCTCACTCTCCAGTGTTCTGTATTGTTTAAAGATTTATGATCACACTCTTGATGTCACCCAAATGAGGATGGGTTTCCCTTTTTGTGTCTGGTTCGTCTCAAGGTTTCTTCCTCATAACATCTAAGGGAGTTTTTCCTTGCCACAGTTGCCACGACTGCTCATCAGGAATAAATACACTTCATTCACCTTGACTGGCGATTTCTGTAAAGTTGCTTTGAGACAATGTCTGTTGTGACCAAAGCACAGGACATTTTACACCAACCACGGACTCTTCTACTGCTTACAGCCCACTTTCACTCTCAACAACAGACGTCTATTCAGTGTTTAGCAGAGTGGATGCACGCAAGGCAGCTGGCCTGGATGGTATACCGGGACGTGTTCTCAGAGCATGCGCTGGACAACTGGCACAGGTTTTTACTGACAACTGTCACTGGCCCAAGCCACAGTTCCTACATGCCTGAAGACCACTACCATCATACCTGTGCCTAAGCACTCAGCTGCCGAATGCCTGAATGACTTTCGCCCAGTTACACTCACCCCGATTGCTATGAAGTGCTTTGAGAAACTGGTACTGAATCACCTCACTGCGGGCCTACCACCTACACTGGACCCACACCAGTTTGCCTATCGCACGAACAGGTCAACAGAGGATGCAGTTTCCACAGCTCATCATTCATCTCTCACCCACCTGGATAAAAGCAACACATCAGAATGCTGTTCATTGACTTTAGCTCTGCGTTCAATACAGTCCTCCCCACTGTACTGATCACTAAGCTCAGTGAACTGGGTATCTGCACCTCCACTTGCAGATGGATTCTGGACTTTCTCACCAACAGACCGCAATCTGTCAGGTTGGGAAACCAGGTATCCTCAACCCTCATTCTGAACACTGGCATCCCGCAGGGCTGTGTTCTGAGCCCACTACTCTACTCCCTGTTCACCCACGATTGTGCTCCTCTGTATAACTCCAACATCTTCATTAAGTATGCAGATGACACCACCACAATCGGCCTACAGGGAAGAGATCTGTAATCTGGCAGCATGGTGTGCCACCAACAACCTGACCCTCAACGCCACAAAGACCGAAGAGCTCATTGTGGACTTCCGGAAATCCAACAGCAGGAGACATCTACCAGTCAACATCAATGGACTGAGGTAGAGCGAGTCTCCAGCTTTAAGTTCCTGGGAGTTCACATCTCTGAGGATCTGTCCTTGCAGCAGAACACGTCAGCTATGGTAAAAAAAGCACAACAGCGCCTGTACTTCTTGAGAAGTCTCAAGAAATCTCATCTGTCCCCGGGGATTTTAACGAGTTTCTACCGCTGCATCATTGAGAGCATCCTCACCAACTCCATCACCGTATAGTACGGAGGCTCCACTATGTGTGAACGTAAAGCATTGAAAAGGGTGGTTAAAACCGCCCAACGCATCACTGGCACCCAACCACCTGCCATTGAACACCTTCACCACAGCAGATGTCTGTGCAGAGCTTACAACATTATCAAGGACTCTTCACATCCCAGTCATAAACTGTTTAACCTCCTTCCATCAAGAAGAGATACAGGAACTTACGCACCAGAACCAGCAGGTTCAGGGACAGCTTATTTCCATCCACCATCACACTACTGAACTCTACACTACACCGCTAAATCACTACAAAATAAAAGACTGTATATAACCTCTGTACTATACATGTACATATTACATAGTATATCTTTTTTACTCCTCATTACATCTGCACTATTTTTATCTATATGTATCTTTATATCATTACTGTACATTCTGCCCAACATTTTACATTCATTTATGTGTATATAATGTATGTGTATCTATATTTATATCTATATTTTTTATATATATAGTAGACTGTTTATTCAGCTTGCTAACTCCTTAAATGCCATAATCTTGTGATCTTGTAACCTTTCACTTCTGCACATTCCTCTTCAATGCCATAGCCTTAGAACCATTTCTGAACCTTTACATTTATTTACTGTACGCCTTTATATTTATTCACTACTCCTGTATGTCCACATATCTCTGCACTCTAATAGCCTTTATATTTTTTCACTGTATATGCTTTCATAAAAGCCTAAACACCAAAATAGCCTTTATATTTATTCACTGTATATGCTTTCATATATACCACTTGCTGTAAATATGCTAGATATTTATCTGCACTTTTGCACGGCTGCTACATTTTGCACTTCTGGTAGATGCCAAACTGCATTTCGTTGCTGTGTTACAGTTACAGTTGTATCTATCTATCTATTTATCTATAGAAATAAACTTGACTTGACTTGACAAACACACACAGAAACATTTTTATAAGTATTCATATGAGGTACTGTAGCTTAATAATGCAATACCTTTTCTTAATTAAAGAAAAAAGGAGTATTAGAGTCTGGCAGTGGTTGTTTTGATCAGTTTGTATCGCCTGTCAGAGGGAAGGAATCTGAGCAGACTGTATGCAGGGTGTAAGGTGACCTTCAATTCAATATTTCAGCATTTTACAAATGGATATTGTCCCAGAGCATCTTTAAAAAGGGAGAAAGAGATTATGAAGTTGGAATGCATAAGGTAAGTTTATTTCAAGTACTCACGCACAAACAAGTTACTGTTACACTCAAATTATAGCTATAGTCCTCTAAATGCAGACTCCTGGCATCTGGTTTTACCCTGAGAACAAACAATGTGTGTGTGTGTGTGTGTGTGTGTGTGTGTGTGTGTGTGTGTGTGTGCGTGTGTGAGAAGCATGCCCACAAAACCACTACAGAATGTTTGGGAAACCACAAAATCCTTAAATCAATAACTCCTAGAAGAGAGAAGAACAAAAGAAGAGGTTGCAATCATTTTAAGTCAAGTCATGTAAAATCTAGTAATTTAATTTTCATTTCAATATATATACATACATACACACACACACACACACATACACACATATATATATATATATATATATATATATATATATATATATATATATATATATATATATATATATATATATATATTTATTTATTTATTTATTTATTTATATACAGTGAACAGTAAAATTAAACAACATTTCAGATATAGGGTGCATATAAGGTATATTCTACAGGATAAACCCTATATGAACAAAAGCACTGGGACTTCCCACTTCTCCAGCCACACATGACTTCTTTCCAGACTGTCTTCCCCAAACCCCACACCACAGGCACCCCCACCCACTCCGGCACCCAAACCTGCTAACACCCCGGCAGGTGAACAAGTACAAATCCCCACCTGCACACTGCAAAATCTAGTGGAACTTCCTTTAAAATTCTCCCAGCCCATTTTCTGCACAAGACCCTAGGGAAAAGGCCCCAACTAGTCTTCAAGAAGTTTCATAGAGATCAATAATCCAAATGAGTAGTTTTGAACAAAAATCTATTATAGTATATGTTTATTTATTTATTTTTTGCTTTTACAATTGGTGAATCCTTCAGCTGGACTTTAGCTGTAAACTGATAATTGATTATGTACACACACATTACATATCTTCCCCCAGGGAAATTACATGACTAACTGACAGCTGACTGTGAGCTTTCTCACTGAGAAAGTGTGAAATGTGGAACTGGTGAGCTTAAGTTAAGCATGATTATACAACATTTAGATCCAAATGTGATTTGCTGAGAATACCTATATTTAGTATACCTGCAGTGGGATGGTTCAGTGAAGTCAAATAAAGTCAAGAAGCTTTTATTGTCATTTCAACCATTTATAGCTGACTACACAGTGCACAGTGAAATGAAACAAAGTTCTTCCATAACCCTGGTGCTACATTAAACATCATAACGCTACATAACAGAAAAAAAGTGCATTGTGTGCAACAAACAGTGCAAGACAAACAGTGCAAGACAACACAAGACAGTGTAGGACAAATACACAAAACACAAATCAGTGTGTGCATCATTCCATGTGTCTGTGTTCATCATTTCAAAATTCAACTTCCTAGTTAAAAATGGTGCTGGTGACATCATAAATAGATATGGGGACATGGAGAAAGATCATTTTTAGGAATATAATGTTTGACTTGTCTGAAAGCTCATAAGATGAAGATGAAAAGCAACTGATTCAATTCAATTCAGTTCAGTTTTATTTGTACAGCACTTTTAATAATGGACATTGGCCCAAAGCAGCTTTACAGAGATAAATAGGTTACAAAAATATCAAATAAAATCATATGTTAGTGCCTATATATCCACTCACTATAAGGTTTATCCTTATAAGTTTATCGCTAATAAATGAGCCATTGGTGACAGTGGCAAGAAAAAACTCCCTGAGATGGTAAGGTAAAAAACAATCAATTGGATTGATTCAATCCTGCACTCGCTATATGCAAATATAGTAGGGTTTAAGTAATGCGGCTTTGGGGAGATGTCCAGGGTTGAAGAGACACTAGCTAGCACGATGAGTGTGTTGCAGGCATACCAGGCCGACCTGCTGAGAGAGTTGGATGAGCAAATCAACTCTGTGTCTGACGATATTAAAGAGTTTCGTTGTGCTGCCGACCTAACCCTTAGAGCCACCAATGAAATGGCGCAGGCCATTGGTCGCTCTACGTCAGCTTTAGTGGCCACAGAAAGGCATCTGTGGCTCACCCTGTTGGAGATTCCTGACAGGGACAAGGTTTTCCTGCTAAATGCCCCGATAGCTACTTATGGCCTGTTCGGTGACGTGGTATGGGTGGTCGTCGACAGGTTTCAGGAGTCGAAAACGCAGTCAGTGGCGTTTCAGCTGTACTTTCCTCGCCACTCTCTGGCGGCTGCTCGGTGGGTGCAGACCCAGCCCGGCAGGCCGAGCATCATGAAGCCTAAAAGCAGAGCGTTGCCACTTTAAGCCCAGATCGAAGGGGTCGGCCTGAGGGTGGACCTCTCCTTGAACAAACGGGCATGCTGTCCTGCTCATCTAAGTTTATTTAGCATCGGTTACAGCAGCTAAGCTAATGGTTGAGTTTGTTGGTAGGGCTGTCACCATGCAGCTAAAGAGACTATTTATTTCAGTCTGTGTGTGTATTGTGTGTGTGTCCGCTACCCAATATTATACTATTCCAAACTGGTTTACAGAAATGCATAATGCAAATCCACTGTAATGTGTGAATCTGGGCTTCATTACATTGCTTTGCCCTTGAGAAGGAAATAATCCAATTGATTGAGAATGAGGAAAACACCTAAGAAAATTATTTTAGTGTTCTAATGGAGATCAACTTTGATGATGCAATATACAACAAATAAGAGTCAGCACTGTGTTGAAAATTCACAAGAGGATAACACACAGGCACTTCACCCCCACCCACCCCCAACCTCTCCCTCACACACACACACACACACACACACACACACACACACACACACACACACACACACACACACACACACACACACACACACACACACAGGCACACAAACACCAAACACAGTGTCTTTCATCTACACACATAAGACTCTTCTGGAGAGAAAGATATTAAAATGGATTTTTATTCCTCAATCAGAAACAGGAAAAACTAATAGGGACCCAAATGTAGTTCTCACAAAGCCATATTTCTAGAACTATACAGTATCAGAGTGTTTTACTTTGTCAGATTGTCAGATTGTGAATTGAGATCTGTTACTGTAATTCCTTATCAGCACTGTGGTAAAGCAAAGGCTTTCTGGCAAGACCAAATGATAGGCGTAACAATCTTTCTATTCAGGCGAGACTAATTATTTTGGTTCAGGAAAACAACCCCCCACTCCCCTTTGAGACCCAACTGCATATACACTCTGACTTGCTGATTCTTGAAGCATGGATGTTTTTGCTCTCTGAAATCATTCTGTTGTTCACTAGCTCCTGTATAGGCTGTTTTATATATATATATATATATATATATATATATATATATATATATATATATATATATATATATATATATATCACCACTAAAAACACAAATAATTCAGCACTGTATTAAGGAAGCATGCATTGTTAATGTAGGCAATAGAACAATAGAACAATTAAAATGGCTAAATTTTTTATTTAATAATTAAATTAGAATTAGTATTGAATTAGCAAATGCATGACTAATGGTTTGGGGTGTAAAATACATTCTGGTCATGACTTCGATTCATTCTGATTCTCAGAAGAATTGAACAAACTTTGAGTAAAGAAAATTTAAATAAAGAAAGAGCTGAAAAAAATTTTTGAATCATGAACAGTGCATAACAGTGCATGTTTTTGTTTGTATAAATTTTTGTAAGAAATTACAACAAAAATTGTTGAAAATCTGTTATAGGTTCACCATAAAACAAACAAACAAGCATGCAAATAAATAAATACTTTTTAATTTTGATTGAATAAACAATGTATCTAATCATTCAAATCGCCAGAAAATAATTGAAGCTCCACAGCAGTGCTTGAGGCATCATGTTAATCAGAAACAATGCTCTAATTTCAGCTAAATTTACCTGCTTCCATTGTCTCATTCTCAAACACAGTGGTCTTTAGTGGTAAAATTATTATTGCACTTTTTAAACTATTCTAATATGCTACTATAAGCTTTTCTTGCTCTCTATATTGTATATTGTAACTTCATGGTTTGTGGAAATGCAGAATAAATTGCATTAGGGTTCAGTGAAAGCTGTTGTACAACTTACATTTTTTATAGCCTGTAAGTGGGACAGACAAATAAAGTCTGTTTTTTAAGTACTATAAAATTTTAATAGATTTTTAATGTTATTCATCTGAAACATTCATATAGGTAGCTCCGGTTCTGTATTTTTCACCATCATTTTCTCATTGGCTTAATTTGTCATTTAATGACTTTTTCTATTTACATTTATTCATCAAAGGAAATCTGTGCTTTGTTGTACTTAAATGTCAAATTACTATGTATTGCTGGACACTAAATTTAGGTGCACTATTTGTAATAATATAATGAACTATTCTGGGAATATTGTTTCTCAAAACTGCTGCAAAATATAATAAAATAGCTGCACTTCAATAAGTCAAGTGGCTTTTATTGTCATTTCAACCATATACAGAACAGTACATTTTTCTCTAGGACCAAGGTGCTTCACAAAACAACACAAAATCTATTCACAGGACATTAAATAAATTGCACATGTTCGAAAGTGTACAAACAATATTTAATGCTTAGACATGGCTTGACAAGTTGGTGGTAGTTTAGAGCTGCTGTGTTACGCATAGCATTTAAATAGCATTATAGAAAAAACTAAACAAAAACAATGATCAATGATGATGAACAAAACATGAAGCTATATCAGTACATCCTGATATTGTTTATCATATCATTTTGCCAATGTATACTGAATTATTTAATGACACATTGTATTTTTAAATATTTCTAGTTGCATTCAATGTGGTGGACAAGTTAGTTCCTGTTTTCACTTATACTAAGTTAATAAGATAAACCGTATGCACCATATGTGGGTACAGATGAACCAAAAAGCACAATTCCCTGTCTAAAATTTGTCAGAGGTTTCTGGAAGGATTTGCAGAATAATAAGAAATTCATTCAGTTATGTAACAGACTGTTTCCTGCACATATGCCAAGAAACTCTTGAATTTATCAAATTTTCCATAGTTAGTATCTTCTTAACCAAATATTACAAATCACTGACACTTAAGTGTTTTCCAATAAATGTAAAAAAAAAATGTATAAAAACTGTTAACACATGACTTTGACCAGCATTAACCTTATAGGCAGGCTATTGTCAGAGCTTTACTTTCATTAAATGACCACTTTCTGTCAAAATTGAGAAACCCAATTTCTGAGGTTGTTGTAATGTGGAAACCCTTAATCTTATAATGAAATTGTGTTGTTTTTTCCACAAACATTACTATAAATATACACCTAAACATTTAGTTATGTTTCTGCTTAATAAATCATAGAGAATGGCTGCCTAACCCAGTGCCCTCTGGTTTTGATTAAAGATCATATGATAGCACAGTGTCACCGACTTTAAAGTACATTTCTTTAGTCAACAACACACAGAATAAAGCATTGCAACGTTTCTGTTTAAAAAAAATCTTGTTAAATTTATGTTCAACTGATGGAATATAAAGACAAAATAAGCACATTATGACATGAAAATTAAAAAATGTATTAAAAATAAATTAGAATGTAAATAAATCTATGAAATCAAAAATGAATAGCGCAAGTCCAATATAAATTTAAATAGTGAAGCTATGAAGTATGAAAACAGAAGCTGAGAGAGCTAAAAGTGTGAAAGTATCACACCTCATGCAGCTCCTGCTGTTGAAGTCACAGGCCTAGTTCTCTCTCTCTCTCTCTCTCTCTCTCTCTCTCTCTCTCTCTCGCTCTCTCTCTTTCTGTCTCTCCTTCTCTCTCACACACACACACACACACACACACACACACACACACACACACACACACACACACATACGCACTGCATACATCACCCTACTGCAGAGAAGATGGGTGGGGCACTGCTGCACTGCCCTTTATTACTCCTGTGTCGCATCCTCTAGGTACATAGACACGCATGTGCAATCTTACACACACACACACACACACATACACACACACACACACACACACACACACACACACACACACACACACACACGCACTGCATACATCACCCTACTGCAGAGAAGATGGGTGGGGCACTGCTGCACTGCCCTTTATTACTCCTGTGTCGCATCCTCTAGGTACATAGACACGCATGTGCAATCTTACACACACACACACATACACACACACACACACACACACACACACACACACACACACACACACACACACACACACACACACACATTTGCTCCACAAACAAGTAATAGATAAATCACATCTCTAGTCAAAGTTATATGATTGATGTGGCAATAAGAGCAACTCGTTCTCCCTGAGCTGAAAGACTTCTATCTCAGTCAAAAACCACAAAATCTAATCTGGTAAAAATATAAATTTTGGTGTGTTTTGTATTTACTTAGTTTGTCAGATTAGCAGATACAGTCGATACACGAAATCGTGATTCATTCACTCATCTTTTATTCATTCACATCCTTTACTGAGTACATGTTTGCACAAGACACATAAAATGACTCGCTGAAAACAGGGTGTGAAGGCATTGTAACCTTTGGACAACCATCTGCCAACCAGAACCCTATCCAATAGAATACAGGTGTAAATGCATGCGGTTAAAATCCCAGCATGATGCAATACAGATTCAATCACGATCGATGAAGACAAGTATACGGGCACTCAAAGGGTCGTTGCTTATGGTTCAGATGAATTAGAAAAAATACATAAAAGTATAGCACTTTTGTACATCGCTAAGGACAAGTGTGTCTGCTAAATGCCACAAATGTAAATGTAAATGTTGATTTATAAAGATCCTGAGTCGATGTAAACATCATAATGGGGGGAATTGTAATCTCAGTGACATGGTTCTTGTGCCAGATGCAAAAACTGTAATTTCAGAGTCTGCTCATCTGATTTCACACACTACAGTCTCTGGAGTTCTGGTGGTGAATATTAGTTGTTGTTGGGTCAAAGGAACAATTCCTGGCCTGTTTTGAGCTGATGTGGTGAGGAGAAAAGCATTATAACATTTTAAGGTGGATTTAATACAACAACAAAAGACTATATAAGGAATCTCCAAAAGAAATCCAAGGATTCAGTGGGAACAAATTCTTTAGAGAATTGAAAAAATTAAGGTGATTTTTTTGCTAATTTTTGCTTTTGGTTATTATTTGGCGGTAAACATATTTATACTGTAAATATATACACCTTCAAAATGGAATTAAACCTGGTGGACTAAATTAAACACTACAATCTAAACCAAAAACAGAAATAAAAATAGTCAGCTCACCTAATATTTAGAGGCAGAGTTCTACCAGACCACCAGTACACTGCAATCTTAAACCAGTAAAATTCTTAAACCTTTCACTGCCCTTTATTACTCCTGTGTCGCATCCTCTAGGTACATAGACACGCATGTGCAATCTTACACACACACACACACACACATACACACACACACACACACACACACACACACACACACACACACACACACACGCACTGCATACATCACCCTACTGCAGAGAAGATGGGTGGGGCACTGCTGCACTGCCCTTTATTACTCCTGTGTCGCATCCTCTAGGTACATAGACACGCATGTGCAATCTTACACACACACACACATACACACACACACACACACACACACACACACACACACACACACACACACACACACGGATCCTTAGCCAATTTGTACATCATTTGCTGCAATAGAGGTGTCAGGGTGTTGGCTGGTCTGCTGAAACCTGAAGTAAGTGTTTCTAAACACAAACGCAACCCATGATACTTACCAATAAAGATGGTTCTGATTCTGATTCAGTGAACACTGTCATTTCAACCTTGAGTCAGGTGTAAAGATTAGTTTTGATTGAGGACTCCCAACCCCTCCACACACACACACACACACACACACACACACACACACACACACATTTGCTCCACAAACAAGTAATAGATAAATCACATCTCTAGTCAAAGTTATATGATTGATGTGGCAATAAGAGCAACTCGTTCTCCCTGAGCTGAAAGACTTCTATCTCAGTCAAAAAAAACCACAAAATCTAATCTGGTAAAAATATAAATTTTTGGTGTGTTTTGTATTTACTTAGTTTGTCAGATTAGCAGATACAGTCGATACACCGAAATACGTGATTCATTCACTCATCTTTTATTCATTCACATCCTTTACTGAGTACATGTTTGCACAAGACACATAAAATGACTCGCTGAAAACAGGGTGTGAAGGCATTGTAGCCTTTGGACAACCATCTGCCAACCAGAACCCTATCCAATAGAATACAGGTGTAAATGCATGCGGTTAAAATCCCAGCATGATGCAATACAGATTCAATCACGATCGATGAAGACAAGTATACGGGCACTCAAAGGGTCGTTGCTTATGGTTCAGATGAATTAGAAAAAATACATAAAAGTATAGCACTTTTGTACATCGCTAAGGACAAGTGTGTCTGCTAAATGCCACAAATGTAAATGTAAATGTTGATTTATAAAGATCCTGAGTCGATGTAAACATCATAATGGGGGGAATTGTAATCTCAGTGACATGGTTCTTGTGCCAGATGCAAAAACTGTAATTTCAGAGTCTGCTCATCTGATTTCACACACTACAGTCTCTGGAGTTCTGGTGGTGAATATTAGTTGTTGTTGGGTCAAAGGAACAATTCCTGGCCTGTTTTGAGCTGATGTGGTGAGGAGAAAAGCATTATAACATTTTAAGGTGGATTTAATACAACAACAAAAGACTATATAAGGAATCTCCAAAAGAAATCCAAGGATTCAGTGGGAACAAATTCTTTAGAGAATTGAAAAAATTAAGGTGATTTTTTTTTTGCTAATTTTTGCTTTTGGTTATTATTTGGCGGTAAACATATTTATACTGTAAATATATACACCTTCAAAATGGAATTAAACCTGGTGGACTAAATTAAACACTACAATCTAAACCAAAAAACAGAAATAAAAATAGTCAGCTCACCTAATATTTAGAGGCAGAGTTCTACCAGACCACCAGTACACTGCAATCTTAAACCAGTAAAATTCTTAAACCTTTCACTAAAGATATTACATCTTAGATTGCATTAATATTCACTTCCATTGGCATGAAAGCTCTATTTTAAAATCTGGATCAGTTGTTAATAAAAATTACATGATCAGTTGAATGGAGTCATCCTAAAGTGTCCACACTATTGTTTAAATAGCTTTACATAATTCAAACAGGAAAATCCACCTGTTCCTGGAAGACCTTGGAGCTTGTTAGAGAAGTCAAATTTGGTCACAGATTGAAACTCAAAGCACCATTAAAATTGATTCATTAAAAGAATATAGACAATATTCTGCAACAGCAACTGATGAGTCAGAGAAAGACTAAACTTTAAACATGATGCTTACACCACCATGCTTCACTTGTTAGGATGGTCTTGTGAGCATTGTTTATATAGATGTAATACTGTGTTTTGTTTAAAAGAGAATAATTTGATCAAATTTGACACAAAAACTCTTCACAAATGGGGAACTGCCCAATCCTCTCTGGCTTGCCAAGCCAATCAAACAATTGAAACAAAACTCTATTATTGTATATACAGCGCTATTCCTAATCATGTCAACAGTACATTAAACTCTTCTCTGAATGCCGCATTTGATCTACAAACCCATTATCATATTTATATCAATTACTATTACAGAAAAAAACTGATAATTCTCCCAAGATATGTGCAGAGGCTTGTTAGCAATGTCATGATGGCCATAGCATTGCAGCTGTGTTATGCAAATAGTATGGTAATGACTCTGTCATGGCACATCCAAAAGCCCTTGTATGTATATTCATGTTCATGGTAATATTATTCATGGATAAATGGGCCTATGTTTTACTCTTTACTTTAAACACATTTTTTTTTAAGAGCTAATGTTGATATATATATATATATATATATATATATATATATATATATATATATATATATATATATATATATATATATATAGTAATGGATTTATTATAGGCCTTTGTTCCCTTTAGAATCCTGTGTGTTTCCTCTTTAGGAAATGAGATTCTCTGTATCAGTTCTGAAGTATTCTGTGCAGTGCATGGCCACAGTGTATGCTAAAATATAATAAGTTCCCGTTATTTCCACAGGGAGTGAATGTAAGTGATTGAACAACAACAAAAATAAATTGAACCCTCCTAGCATACACAGTTTTTAGCACCAATTAGAGCCTTTCCTGCAGGATATTATTTTACAACAGTATTTTTATCGACAGCAGAAATAGAGGAAATTAAGAAAGTACCAGTTTTGAAGATTAAAATATATAACCACAAACCAGTTATTCCCATTCAAAGCTGTCTGCTTGGCAATCAGTTTCGATCTTTCACCAGGATTTTTACTTCTTTAATAACCAGGAAAATTAAGTACTACTGTACTGTCAGCCCTGTTATAAAATATGATATAAAGGCACTAAGACAGAACAATTTTGCGCTGTCCGGTTCTCTGCAACACAACAGGGAATTATTTATTTAATTCATTGATTTTTGTATTTAGCTTCGAGTAAGAGATTGGTGAATGGATTGGTGAATGGATGTTGCAATAAAGTCGATATTTTACAACATTAAGAGTAAATAACAACAAAAAAAAAATTATAATAGTGGTCATTGAAACATTAAAAGTGTTCGCTCACTTATACACTTCTTCTAATACATGTGGCCTGTTTTTATATTGTACTTATTTGCTGTAACAGACTTCATGCTCAGTGTTTCCAGGATAGAGCAATCAAAGAAATAGGACAAAAATTATTTTTCCCAGTAACACAGTTTAAGAAATGTTTTTATTGTTTTTCGAAATATATGTATGCAGTGCAAGAAACTGTTTTTTTTTTTCATTGCAAAGCAATCTAAAGAGCTGTTTCTATTTAAAAGCAATTTAAAGCATTTGAAATTTAAATGCATTTTATGCCACAGCTCTGTTGGTGAATTTTCACTGTGGCTTTGCCATGGTTGTGTGCCAATGGCTGCTGTTGTCAAAGGACAATCCTGCTGTGTGTGAAGGTTAAATGGTCACATCACTGTGTACTTGCATGTGTGTGTGCGCGTTTGCATATATTGAAGTCAACATAAAGGGCGGAACACACAAAGATGCTCTTGTATCAGGAGAATCTGATAACCTTTTAACAAAGACGGCCCAAGGAGTGTTAAATGATAAAGCTCTCAGGGTAATCAGACGGACACACAAAAACACACACACACACACACACGCATGCGCACACACAGGACTCATACAAATACAACAAATAGATCGCAAGCTCAAGGGAGTGATGAGAACCCAGTCAGCAGTTCTGTGGAAGCAGCAGAGTGAAAATCAATATTGTAATGAATAGTGCAGGCAAATGTGTGTGTATGTGCATTTCATCTTAATGCCCATGAATGTCAACAGCAGTCATACAACAGCTGATTCTGCTATGGAAAATAATTCAAGAGAATATACCTAAAAAAGAAAAACCTTCAGTCTCAAATCAGCACAGTATATTTTTATGTATTTATATCAATGTCATGTTTAATGCTGAGCTCTGATTGGTTGGAAGGTGTTTATTAATATTCTATTAGTAGTTCTGGATGTAATATGTATTGTCATAATTGGTGATATGGTGAAGTTTACTATGAAATATTTATTGTGCAATGTTGGAAGTCAACAGTGGGAGTGATTTGCAACAGTATTTTGCAAGTATTTTGCTGCATCATACAACTGATTTTTTTCTAGTAACAGTTTTTTTACAGCATGTGTTTTATTCCTTTTCATTAGAATAAATTCTTAAAAGAATATATGTTTTCTATTTAAAAAAAAGCTAATGTAATATCTCATTGGGAGAAAGAGAATTTTTATGAAAAATAAATATACTGATATGTCTTAAGACTGAATTAAACTGTTGGACATTCGATGCCCAGGCTGCTTTAGACAAAACATCTTAAACAGCTTTCACTGAAGTAAAGCAATTATAGCAGGGTGGTTCCTCTGGGACAGGAGTCTGACATGATCGATAGACAATAACATCATTGTGATGGACTGTGCAATAACTAATAAGATATCACGGGATATTTGCAGCAGTGAATGCATTTTCAGAATGGCAACAGAGAGGTGCTGTTGGCAGTGAGATTCCCCAGGGCTGTTATGTAATGCAAACACTGCAGTAATGGACTGGTGTAAAAGCCTACTCACCTGAGCTTTAAATTCCAAATAAAAAGGTCTGTACATCACAAATCACTGGATATGACCTCGTTTTCTATAAGCTCTACAACCATATTGATAGTGCCATGCTATGTCAAGAATGTCTACAGGATTTATGAAGTCTAATGTTTCTATAAGCATTAATAAAGTTAACCAGCTCACTATACTGTATATTAAAGATTTTTTCAGTTTTTTTCAGGTACAAGAGATTTGTAAGTAAGTTGATTGTTAATACCCTGTGAATACCAGTGGTGAACAAAGAATACAAACCATGTACTTGAGTAAAAGTAAAAGATACAATCGGTAAAACTCCAGTAAAATTAAACGTGTCCAATTTAACTTGAGTAAAAGTACAAATGTTTTTGTTTTCAAATGTGCTTAAGATTTTTTAATGGCTAGAATGTACTATTGACATTTTTGTGATCAACACAGTTTATTTGAATGTTACTCTTGGCACAGAAATCTATTATTAGAATCATATTAATGAGTAAAACACTGATTGAGATCTATTAAATTTATTATGGGCCCAAAACCTTCTTCTCAACTCCTTTCAAAAAAATCATGCAAATTAGTCCACAGATGTTTGGGTAAATCAGACTCAGGAGTTTCTTCCATCAGTTATTACTCTTAAAATGTTCTGCTTTCTGAACTGATGGTGAACTGTATGTTAGTGATAAGTAGATACCACGAAACAGTAAAAAGTAAAATATTTGACTTTGAAATGTACTGAAGTTAAAGTTAAAATATCCTCAAAAGGAAATCCTTCAGTTAAGTAAAGATACACAAAAAAAGCTACTTAATTACAGTAATTACATTTACTTCATTACTGCCCAACACTGCACACACACAAACCCAACATTGCTTTTTTGTTTATTAACATTTGTTAACATGTAGCAATTTTAAATTAATTTCATTTGTTAGATTTTTTTTGATAAAGCATTTTTCCTGTAGGTAAAGATCTTGCTGGGTGAGCACCACACAACACTACATCACACATCTGGTAAGAAGCCTTTTAATAATTTACAATAACACTTTCTCTGGGCTCTGAAGAACCAGGCCTGCTTTCCAGCATGTCTCAGCCTGCCATTATCACACTTCACTGAACTAAAAGAACCTCGTTTTACTGCAGCTTTCACAGTCAGCTTCCATCCTTTTTCTTTGAAAAGTATGAAAGAGGAAAATACAGGCAAAAAAAGAAAAAGATACCACATCTATTACACATCCTAAGAAATTAAATGTATAGTGTACACTGAAGCTTTCTTGGTAGGAGCTCAGGAAAGCAGTGAATAGTAAGTATAAGTCAGTCGACTATACTAGTGTGTTCATGTACATGAGGAGGTTTCTCAACTGCCAGACTGTCAGCTGTTGGTGGCACAGTGCCAACCAATTTAGATTTTTTTTTTTTACTTCTGAAGCATGTTTCTAATGCAAGTTTTGTGCCAGGTATAATATGTCAACCATACAGCAAGCCAAACGTGAATTTGACTCCATTATTTCTGACAACACAGAAGAATTTCACTTCCTCTGTGGGGCAAAGTCAAGGGTAAATTGCAATGTATAGAGCTGCTCAGAATTCTAACTCGATTAAGGATTTGACTGAATAGTGTTCAGGTATTGTATCTGTATTGGAGAAGAGTGGCAGAGTGCATATTTGCATTGACGATGTGGGTAAAAGATCTTCCACAAACTGGATATTAACGGGGTGTTTTCGGCAGATTCTGCTGTCAGATCAATCAACCAAACACATCATATATAATCCTATTTGGATTTTTTCCAATACACTACCATTTGGAATAGCTTCAGCACTAGAACTTTTTAGAGATTCATACCCATGATTATATAAGGTATCATGTCTTCAGGATGTTGTGTTCATCTGGGAGGAATCACAGGCCCAGCACAATGAAAGACTACATGCAGTGCTGGCTACAATTTAAAAAGGTGTCATCACACTGAATATATAGAAGCATAAGTTAAAGAGACAAGAAGTTAAATTTTTGGGTCATATAATTTTAGTAAATGGCATGAGGCCTGATCCAAAAAAGCCTAAAGTCATGCTGGAGTTGAAAAAGCCACCCAGCATCAGCGACGTTCACTGTATCCTGGTTTTGGTAAAATAATTAAAATCCTAACTTCCATTTCTTGCAGAAAAAGACAGGAATTTAAGAAACCATCTATCTCAAAGAAACTACTGTTAACAGGGCAAAACCCAAGTGGACTTCAGTGGACTTAAACAGCGTTTATCCCCATTAGTACCAGCTCTATATGACCCAAAGAACCAATAATGTCTGCTGATGTATTATCACAGAATCTTACTGTTCTGTTCTTCTACTGAAAGATAAGGAGCAGTGGCATATAAATCAAGTTCACTTACACAGACAGGAGGGATTCGGGCATCATTTTATTAATATTTATTTATTATTTATTGAAACTGTTATATGCATGCCTGCAAGCTCTACCTATTAGGCTGTACTCAGAGCACAGCTGAAAGGTGATCACTGTTGCCAGGAGAGATAACCTGACTTCAGTTATATAACAGAAAGAGATAATTATATTCTGGTCTAATAGAGCAATTCTCATAGCTACAATGGTCTTCTTTTAAAGGGTTCCCAGCTAATAAGACCTTCAGTGAGGGAGAAGCGGTACAAATGGCATCAGTGGGTTACTAGATGTGGGCTGAATGCCTGAGACTCAGTTTGGTGAGCAGTGCTTCTTAATGGTGCTGTACTTTGTACCCCTCCCTGAGAGCTTCTAGTTGTACAGCACTGATCTCTTCATTCCATCCTTCACCTGCAAAAAATGCCCCCAGCCCTCTGTCAGATGTATAAGTCTGCTTTGGAAAAAGAGAGTTAAAAATCATGCAAATGAAACAGTGAGACCCTGCACAAAATTGCTGTTACCTGGCAGAAAACCTGCTCACATGACTCCATCTACTGGACTACATCTGGCACTCCTTTTTTAGTGAATCAGAGGCCTGGTGACATCCAAAATATTAGGAAGAATTCTCTGATAATAGCCAGTGACTACCATAAACTGTCTTAACCCCCTTTTCCCCCCTTTTTTCCGGCAGCCTGCAATTGCTGCTGTCTTTCAGAATTTGAATCAGAACTTGCTCATGACCCAAATGGAAGCTCAGATATCATAATTCTATCCACCAAATTGTGCACTCCTTACATCTCAGGTTTCTTAGGATAATTGAACAGATGATGCAAATATGCAAATGCCACTTAAAAATTTATATAAATTATATATTGTCTACATAGGCAGCAGCAATTTCTACAGTCATTGTGGGACACCTCAATTGGTATTGAGGCTCTTATGCTCATAGCTGATTCTCTTATTGCTATTACAATGTCCTTCATTCCAATTCTCCCAAATGACTCTGACTAAGATGTCATAAAGCTTGCTTCTCTCTAATATTTCACATGGAACATATTCTGTGGAGTCCTGTGGAGGACTGTGCATACTGTAAATAATTATCCCAGTTCTATGTATCATTATCAACAAACATATTAATCATGTTTTAAAAGCGGTGCAGCAGTGCTCCTTGGTGGCCTGGCTGACTCTCTGAAGCATCACCTTCTTCATGTGGAAATACTCAATCTATGTGACAGCAGCAGTGGCAGCAGCAAAGTGGGATTCCCTTGATAGTAATGGGAATAGTTGCAGAGTCTATTCCTTCTTTTGCAATGCTCATGCAGTTATCACATATTTGAGTTTGGAGGTTTTCCTTCTATGCTATTTAAAATGCCATCAATTTAGTTTGAATAGACAAGGAAATTTCCAGGACCATCAAAAGCCAAGATACGGTCAGTCAGGGCTCTGGTGCTAACATAAAATTAAGGCAAAATACAAATAGCTTTAAGAGTAAAATAATTGTAGTGGAAATAAATAAATCACTAGTCCTTTTACAGTTAAAAAATATCATTAGTTACAGGAGCACATTAAAGTCAGCAAACTGATGGCCAAGGTCTATGTGAATTATTGACTATAAAGCTGTCAAAGTATTGTTCTTTCTCATTGACCCTTAGCAGTTAGTGAAAGAAAAGAAATATACGATAAATTGTCTAAAGCAAAGCTAATGTAAGAACCTGGCACACCTCAGGGTTCAACAATGGGTCTGCTTTAGTAATTCTTCTAGTGGGTTCACTTGCTTTATTGATTTTCTTTCCCATTGTTTACAATTTATATAATGTTCATGTTTTCTTACATTTTCTGTATTTGCATTTTCCTTTCCACTCTTCACTATTCTCTCTCCTTGCTTTGCTTTTTGTGAGTCACACATTATTAATAATTAAGGTTCGTCAGAGTATGGACCAAGCTGCTTTTTATACCTAGAACAAAGCCTAGACAAGACCAAAGGCTGCAAGATGCCTTTAAAAATTCCTCAAATATTTTTTGGTACAGGTACCAAAATGCACAATGACATCATTAATCTAAAAATGATTGTAATGCTATATTACCACTATAACTTACTGAATTTTGAATAATGTACAGTGCATAAGGGTAAGGGTATGAGTCATTTATAAGAATGGATTTATGGGTTTTTGTTTCACACCCAGTCTTAATTTAATATAAAAGTAAATAAAATAAAATAAAATATATATCTTTTTTTTGTTTGTTTTAAAAATGTTTTAATAATAATTAAAACTAATTATAATAAAAAAAATATGCTGCTTTGAATTTTATTATTTTACTATTCATTTTATGCTGCAACATTTTTTAGGACATTTATTTGTTTTAAAGGGTGGGAAAAAATGTTTCTTCCTAATTAAGACTTTGCATGCTTTAAATGTATGAAAAATACATTCACCAGAAAACTGAATATATGAACAGTTTATACCTGCTGATTTATGCAGTTATCTAATCAGACAATCATGTGGCAGCAGCACAATGCGTAAAATTATACCTTTGCATCAGAATTTATAAAATAAAAGCCTTGTCAAAAATAGATATGCAAAGTATTAAAGTATTACAGCATTAACAATTAAAAGCATAAAGGTGTAAAGGTTTTTGCATTGATAAATTTTTTTTACTGTAACAGAAATCTGGAGCGGCATACTGCATTAACTGACTTTGGTATCGAAACGAATTGCGGCTTGTGCTTCTGAAGGAGAGGAAACATGAAGCTGAGAGCAAGCTGTGTGAATTAATCAGGCTCTGCTGAATATAATGTGCTACACCTTGCCAGTAGATGAAAAGCAGCGTAGATGGCAGAAAATCACCTCACAGCTACATGAGGACGCCAACACCCACCCTGCATGAACACACTGCAGTAATAATGAACACTCATAAAGATACCCCACGGGTGTACGATCTCTTGAATTTACTCTCCTATAAACTTGTTTGCAGCCTCCCTCTTCATTTCGCTCTCATTTTCAGTCTAGTGCAGTATTACTCCCATTAAAAAAGCCGTATCTGACCTCTCGCTATCTCACCCAAGAAGACATGAAAGGATTTAACATTTCCAGCTGCAGGCTCTCATTGTGTAATACTCTAGCTGTCAGTATATGTCGACATAATGCAACTCTACAGGCATATTACATTTTAATTATTTTTCTCTTTTGACATGACAAATGCACTATCCTTGAATATGTGCTATATCTCTCATTTCTTTGTTTTATTATTTTTCTTTGGTTTATTTTAAATAAAGGAAGCTACGTAACAATGGAAGGTGGGGGTCACAAGAATTTTGGAATGATTTAAATAAGTGATCACTGATTACTAATGTAGAGGATAAGACAAGGTTAGGATCCATCTGCAGGATTCAGTGTCAGAAGGCAGGCCAGGGTCAATACATTAATATTAAAAAGGCAGACAATCCAATAGGGAGAAGGTCATGACTCAGTAAATGCAGAGATGTCCAAAATCAAAGATGTGTCATTTAGAAAGGTTAAGAAAAAAACAGGACCAGGTCAATACGCAAAGCTTAAATTAAAGGCTCAGAACATACTCTGTTGGGAACAAGAGCAAGCAAGCAAGGCTTGGTAGTGTGTATGTGATTCTATGTGCTGACAGGTAAAGAGTCAATTTTCAAAGGGATCTACATTATATAGCCATTAGTACAGTATGTGGATGCCTGACCATGACTGACCATGACCTTTTCCACAATATTGGAGGCATATTATATTATTATATTACATTATAGTATGTCTTTGATTGTTATAGCATTACAGTTTCCCTTCCTTGGGACTAAAAGGCCCAAACCTGCTCCATCATAATAAGGTTTGGAAGTGGTAACTCAGTAATCAAGAATAAGACATTAAACCTCGATCAGAAGTTTGAGTTCAACTACCAGCACCACCAAGCTGCCACTGCTGGGTTCTTATGCAAAACCCTTAACCCCCAACTGCTCAGTAGGAATAAAAGGCATATAATTTGCTCTGGATGAGGGAGTCTGCCAAAATGTCATAAATATAATTGTAAATTATAGAGTAGAAAAGAAAAGTGGAGAAAGGTCCAGATTTGGTATTGTAGAACACCCATGTCTCTTTGGAATCCTTTGCCCAAAAAGATGCTGTGGTATTTACTTTACACTTTCTTTTAACCTGTAGTGTAACAGAAGCACTTCAAGAATCACATTATTTGGCTGTTTTTGGATTTTTATTACTAAATAGACCCAGTGTACTATTCTGATAATTACTGAGTTGATCCATGTTAACTATGCACATGTTTAAAGTATTCCCAGCTCAGCACAGTAGATGTGTTGGTTTAGCTGCGTCATTCATTTAGAGCAAAAGACAGTAATTTATGTTGCTAAAGAAAAAATGGAGAACAGACAGAACTTTTTATTATTAATTCAGTAATTATGGCCAGTACATGGTTAAATCTTTTAATCAAGGAGTAAATAGTTTCCCAAATTATAATTAAACACTGAATCATATCATTTATACATTTGGCCAATTCAATGATTCATAAAATTAAAAATTAAAAACAAAAAAAACATCAAAAAAAAACCACTTTTTTTTCAAATTCCAGAATTAAGCAATGAGTGCCATCTACAGGTCTAACATTGTACTACAACTGCATTTGAAACTGGTAGCTGGGGAAAACATGTACAGAAGTAAAACAAGACAGTTAAGAAGTAATAAATTTTTTTAAGTTAAATTCAACCCTTTTCTGGTGTTATATGGAGTTATAGAAGGATAAGCAAAAACTTAAAATTTAAAATATTTACTGATTGTAAACAATGGATAATATTTTTAATCCGTTTTTTTAAGAAAGTAAATTCCAGATTTATTATAATAGTTAATTCACAAACTATTATAGCATTATTTCAGCATTTATTTAAATAATACAGATGGATTTAATTAGTGCTTACATACATAGAATAATACAAGCACTAAATCAATCCATCTGTATTGTTTAAATAAATGCTAGAATAAAACTGTCACAAGCATATATATAGTGTGTATGATGTATAAACAAACAAAAAAGAATCCTAAAGGACTGTTCATGTATTCGGAAATAATTGAGCACAGAACAAGCAAATAAGCTCTTAGAATGTAATTCATTCTGCAGTGGTGATTTTGAAAGCCTTAGATATTGGCAGGAATGATGGCTTTTATTATAACATCATCGACCTTATAAAAAAAAAATAAAAAAAATAAAAAAACACTTTAATTCTCTACCAGGCAAGAGAAATGTAAGGGTAGTACAAAAGTCAACATTAGACAATGTTCCTTCTTTGTTTTTAATGGATTGCCATATGCTTAATATCTTTCCACAGCAGTCAGACAGTAAATTAATTTTTTTATTATTGACATATTAAAAGAAAAATGAATGACCTCCCCAAAGCAAAACCATTATCTGTATAGGACTTACTTCAATAATACTAAAGTTGTTCATGAAAATTGTTTTTTTGTTCACTTTCTTTACTGCCATATGTGTAGAATCCCAGGCCGTTCATGATTATGTAAAAAATTTAATGTCACTCATTAATCCATTTGATTAAAGTACAGATTTATACAGAAAACAAATAAATATCTTACTTCATTTTGGTAACAAGAAAAATATCAAAGGCTGATCCTTTAGTAACAGGACACCCTGAGGTGCATTCTTCAGTCTCCTAATTCCCAGTCTTGTATCTGTTATAGGCATCGCCTGTTTCTTTTGTCCCGGCTATAAGATTCAATTCAAAGCTTTGTGTGGAATAAAAAAAATTTTAAACAAATTACAAAGAAATACATCACAATATTCTGGGAAATTTCCACAATAGTCGATGTGACCCTATAATTTGATTTAGATCAGTGTTTAATCTTGTAAGTCATGCATTCAGTAAAATGAATGCATACAATTTTCCTTCTACAGAAACAACCTCTTGGAAGTACAAAGCCATTCCTGATTTTAGCCCTCATCAGTATAAGGAATATTCTGGGATGAGTTCAAGCACATCAAATGGTGTCAAAAAGTTTAATGTAAAGCTGGTCTGTACATCAGACATGTTGACTTTTCCTGTAGCAACATCAGTTGCTGAATCATTGTGGTGTTGTCTAGCCAAACTGATTTCTCTCACCAATTTAGTAGCTTTTTTATTTATAAACTGATAAGAGTCCAAAAAAAAGATGCATTCACACAATCTCGGACCACTATGGGCATCCAAAGATTCATTTTGCAGTAAAGTTATGCTTGAGATGCTGCAGCTAGTTGTAATTGTGTAAAGCGGAGATTTCACGTGATAATGTGAGACTGATTGGTTATTTAATTGATTGGTTGAGGGATTCTTTTAGCACGTCAAAGCTCCACCCCGGTAGGTGGCGGCAAAAGTTTTAAGTGCATTAAAAATCAATAAAGAAAAAGAATGTTTAATTCCTGGACTCTCCTGTAGAGGGCGGCAAGCGGTTGGAGAGATTCACTGCGCAGCTCTGCTTGAGGCTAGAAGAAGTGCAATTATTTAAACAGTATAAACAGACTTCTTGTTGTTTTCTTCAGAGCTTTCTTTTATTTAATTTTTTATAATTTTTTTTTTTTTATCGATAAGAATAGTGCTTTTAGATGTTTAGATCATTACAGGTTTACATTAAATAAAATGCCGGATATGTGCACACTTTTAGTTTTAATTCAAATAAAGAGTTAAGGGCTGTTTCTGAATGTTTTAGAGTGTTTATTTGTCGCATATTTAATTAATTGATTGATTCTTTGATTGATTGGTTGATGTATTTTTGTACGGCAAAGCGCCACGCTCCAAGCCAGTAGGTGGCGACAAAAACACGAGCATTAACAATATTACAGAAGAATGTTGTTAATTCCTGGACTCTCCTGTCGAGAGCTCAAAGCAGTAATTTCTCTGTTTAAGTACAGAAGTGCAACTATTAAAACAGTATGAACAGACTGTGTGAATCCTGAATTCCGATCTTTCCATTTATTTATTTATTTATTTATTTATTAAGCAATTCTTTTAATAGGTTAGAATAATGCATTTGGGTTTTAAGATCATTATGTATTTAAAAATTGGTACGTCATGAGAATGTGATATGTGCACACATTTATATCGGATTTTAATTATTCAGAGTTCAACCTGTTTCTAAACGTATAAAGGTGTTTATTTGTCAGAATTTCATTAATTAAACGATTATTTGGTTGCAAGTTAGAGCAATAAAGGATGGAGATGGAAATGTGTTTACTAGTGAGGAGAGTGTGTTGAGAAGATGGAGGGAGTATTTTGAGCAGCTGATGAATAAGGAAAATGAAAAAGAGAGAGGTTGGATGGTGTGAAGATGGTGAAGCAGGAAGTGGATAGAATTAGTGGGGAAGAAGTGAGAGCAGCGATTAAGAGGATGAAGAGTGGAAAGTCGGTTGGACCAGATGACATACCGGTAAAAGCATCGAGATGGCAGTGGAGTTTTTAACAAGCTTGTGTAACAGGATTTTGGAAGGTGAGAGGATGCCTGAGGAATGGAGACGGAGTGTGCTGGTACCGATCTTTAAGAACAAGGGAGATGTGCAGACCTGCAGTAACTACAGGGGAATAAAGTTGATCATAAACATCATGAAGTTATGGGAAAGAGTAGTGGAAGCCAGGCTGAGAGAAGAGGTGACCATCTGTGAGCAACAGTATGGTCATGACGAGGAAGCTCACCACAGACGCATTATTTGCTTTGAGATTGTTGATGGAGAAGTATGGAGAAGTTCAGAAGAAGTTGTATTGTGTGTTTGTGGATTTAGAGAACGCATACAACAGGTTGGAGAGAGAGAGAAATTGTGGTATTGTATAAGTCTGTTGTGTCAGAGAAGGATGTGAGGGTGAGGGTGGTGCAGGACATGTATGAGGGCAGTGTGACAGCAGTGAAGTGTGCAGTAGGAACGACAGACTGGTTCATGATGGAGGTTGGACTGCACCAAGGATCAGCTCTGAGCTATTTCCTGTATGCAGTGGTGATGGACAGGTTGACAGACGAGGTCAGACAGGAGTCTTCATGGACTATGATGTTTGCAGATGATATTGTGATTTGTGGTGAGAGTAGGGAGCAGGTTGAGAAGAGGTGGAGAAGGTGGAGAAGTTCAGGTACCTGGGGTCAACAGTGCAAAGTAATGGAGATTGTGTTAGAGAAGTGAAGAAAAGAGTGCAGGCAGGGTGGAGTGGGTGGAGAAGAGTGGCAGGAGTGATTTGTGATAGAAGAGTATCTGCAAGAGTGAAAGTTTATAGGACTGTGGTAAGACTGGCGATGTTGTATGGTTTAGAGACAGTGCCATTTAGTAAAAGACAGGAGGTGGAGCTGGAGGTAGCAGAGCTGAAGATGTTAAGGTTTTCGTTGGGTATGAGGACGATGGACAGGATTAGAAATGAGTTTATTAGAGGGACAGCACATGTAGGTCGTTTTGGAGACAAGGTGAATGAGGCAAGATTGAGATGGTTTGGACATGTGCAGAGGAGGGACATGGGGTATAGCTATAGGAGAATGCTGAGGATGGAGGCCAAGGAGGAGGTTTATGGATGTGGTGAGTGAAGACATGCAGTTAATTAGGTTGAACGAGGCAGATGTAAAAGTCAGAGGGGTATGGAGATGGATGATCCGCTGTTGCGACCCCTAATGGGAGAAGCCGAACGAAGAAAAAGAAGAAGAAGAAGAAGAAACGATTGGTTGATTGATTTAAATTAACTCAATATTTGATTGAGTGATTGTTTTCGCCCGTCACATCGCCACGCTCCAGCCCACTAGGTGGCGGCAAAAGTACATTAAAAACATTAAAGAAGACTAAGGATAATTCCTGGACTGTCCTGCAGAGGGCACCAATCAGTGTTAACGATTTCATTGCGCAGCTCTTGTTAGGGCCAGAAGTTGAATTATTTAAGACGTAAGAACGGACCTCGTGTGAATCCTGTCTTCCGATCTTTCCATTTGTTTACATTTTTAAAACTAACATTCTTACAGTGTTTCTCATTTGCTTTGGAGCGTTTCTCATTTCAAAAGTGAATTTCGCAAAAGTATTTGTACAATATCCACATAGTCACAGGTGTACATTATAAAAGCAATTTCTCATTGCGTTGATAAAAAATGCAAATGCTTTACATTCATTTAATCTATTAATTGATTGATCAGATACATTATCAATTGTCATGTTGATAAAAATATATTATGCTGGTTCTCACCTCAATCGTCTTCCCCAAATCATAACATCCCAGCATCATTCATTCATTGAATAAGTCATTGAATACAAAAGGGTTAAACCAGTTGTCATAATCTATCAAGCTTATCTTTATATTTCTGTTAAACTTTTTTTTTTGTGAATGTGTCTTAAATTGATGAATTGTGCAGATGAATCTTGAATTTCACTAATGAAGGGGAGTGTAGATCAACCATTGATCAACTAGTTCTCTAAAATAGGTCAAAGGAGTCTACAGACAAATGTACTGCAAGATAACCTCATTAGGGTGGCAGAGGAACCCTTTTCACACCTCATCAGGACAGATGCATGCACAGTTCTGCCTAAGGGGTGTTTCCTATGTTTATCTTTGTAGTTTTAGATTTTTTTTTTTGCGTCAGACCACTAATACAGTATAGTAAAAGTGTGATTTCTATCCGGTCTCTTTTGCAATTAATATCCCACCGACAGTTATGTGCACATTTGTGCTGTTGGAATTCATGGATGCCATATGGAAGCAATACAGCTTTGTGCATGTTCAGTCATTGTCATGCGAACCATTGTTTACATCAGGAAATACTAAAACCGTGCACTGTCATATTGATAACATGGCAAAAGGGCTTGTCATTCTGATGGCAGTGATCTGTTCATTGAAAATACTTACATTTGAGAGATGAACTAAGGGTTTTGAGAAAAGTACAGGCTTTTACAGGCAAGTAATCCATTATGTAGTGCTGTTTGTCTTCACAGCAGCCGAGAAAAACAGTAATAGGTAGGAATAATGCTTTGGGATGTTTAGATCATTAAGTAAATTGAAAAGCACATGTATTTCTAAGTATTTTATATAGTTTGATGTTGTGAGTGCAATGTGCACACACTTTATATCAGTTTGAATTCTAATAGAGTTCAGCCCTGTTTTCTGTATGTTTAAAGGTGTCAATTGGTAATTTGTTTGTTTGTTTATGCACCAAGATCATTAAAAAACATTAAAGAAGAAGAAAGATCATTCCTTGACTCTTCTGTAGAGGGCGCAAAGCTGTGCAACGCCACTTAAGGCCGGAAGAGCAATTATTGAACAGTATTACCATGAGGTCTGTTGATACTGTTAAATAATTGCTCTTCTGGCCTTAAGTGGAGCTGCACAGATTTGCGCCCTCTACAGAAGAGTCGAGGAATGATCTTTCTTCTTCTTTAATGTTTTTTAATGATCTTGGTGCATTAAATACATTATGGAAGAAGAAGGATGATTTCTGGACTCTTCTGTTTACACGCCAAGCAGTAATGGGGATTCAGTGCGCAACAGACAGTGGACAGTGAAAACAGACTTTGTGTTAGATGAGAAATCCGAATCCGTTTATGGATTCACATCCTTCTGAATCACTCAGTGAACTGACCCGATTCTCATGATTTTCTTGATTCAGTACTGATTCTGTCTGCTTTTTTCCATGGAATTCCACTAGCGGGCACTCACTGAATCCGTGGACTCATAAATCCTATTCACATTCACGCTACGAGTCTGACGGATCCACTGAATTCCATGGTTCAGGTCTTGAATCTTGTGTTTCTGACCATGCATCTGAACTCAGTCAGCTATTACAATAATCCCACTGCCATTAGTGCTTTTAGCAGGATCACCTTTAGTTTATTTGCTTCCTCTCTCTAGATATTTTTTACAATACATTATTATTTCTTTAAAGTAATCCAGCCATTAGGGTTGCACAAGCCAGTGCACTCTTAGTGCCGGTCCCAAGCTCGGATAAATGGGAGGGTTATATTAGGAAGGGCATCCAGCGTAAAACATGTACCAAATCTAACATGCGGATCACGAATACGGATGATCCGCTGTGGCAACCCCTAATGGGAGAAGCCGAAAGAAAGTTTTTATTATTTCTTTAAAGGAGAAGTCAGATCATATTCTTTTTTTTTCTCAGGAAAATAAAGAGCAGGCAATGTGTCAGTTTTTATTTAATGATTATGATGAGTACATGGGATAAAGAGTTAAGGCACAAAGTAAATAGTTTCCCAAATCATAACAACCCAAATCATATAGTATATTTGGCTAAATAATTGATGTAATATTTCATATAGTAATTTGTTTTTTTTAGACAGTGAGTGCTCTCAGGTTCAAAACAAGGCTGTGTTGCTTGGGGTATACTTGAGAATAGAGGACAACATAAGCTTTAAAAATGTCATCAGTGCTTCAGCGCCTAATTAGGATCCTCAAATTTTGACAGGAACGGTGGTGCTGACACTTACATTCTCCACCTGAGAGAAAAAAAGAAACATCTCTTTAATTTCCTTTTATATAATTTACAGTATACACACACACACAATTGTTAATAATGATTTCCCCTTGCAATCATATGAAAATGACTTACTTCACTAATGCCAAAGTTGTTTATGAATACATCTCCAGCAATATACATCGAATTCACCTTCTCTATTGCTACACGGTGTTTAAATGTGTAGCATCCCAGGCCATTCAATATTATCTGAACAAACAAAATATAACCTTCATTAATCCATCTGTTTAAAGTTGAGACTTTATTTCTTTTCTGGCCTTAAGTGAGCTGCACAGATTTGCGCCCTCTACAGAAGAGTCGAGGAATGATCTTTCTTCTTCTTTAATGTTTTTAATGATCTTGGTGCATTAAATACATTATGGAAGAAGAAGGATGATTTCTGGACTCTTCTGTTTACACGCCAAGCAGTAATGGGGATTCAGTGCGCAACAGACGGTGGACAGTGAAAACAGACTTTGTGTTAGATGAGAAATCCGAATCCGTTATGGATTCACATCCTTCTGAATCACTCAGTGAACTGACCCGATTCTCATGATTTTCTTGATTCAGTACTGATTCTGTCTGCTTTTTTCCATGGAATTCCACTAGCGGGCACTCACTGAATCCGTGGACTCATAAATCCTATTCACATTCACGCCACGAGTCTGACGGATCCACTGAATTCCATGGTTCAGGTCTTGAATCTTGTGTTTCTGACCATGCATCTGAACTCAGTCAGCTATTACAATAATCCCACTGCCATTAGTGCTTTTAGCAGGATCACCTTTAGTTTATTTGCTTCCTCTCTCTAGATATTTTTTACAATACATTATTATTTCTTTAAAGTAATCCAGCCATTAGGGTTGCACAAGCCAGTGCACTCTTAGTGCCGGTCCCAAGCTCGGATAAATGGGAGGGTTATATTAGGAAGGGCATCCAGCGTAAAACATGTACCAAATCTAACATGCGGATCACGAATACGGATGATCCGCTGTGGCAACCCCTAATGGGAGAAGCCGAAAGAAAGTTTTTATTATTTCTTTAAAGGAGAAGTCAGATCATATTCTTTTTTTTTCTCAGGAAAATAAAGAGCAGGCAATGTGTCAGTTTTTATTTAATGATTATGATGAGTACATGGGATAAAGAGTTAAGGCACAAAGTAAATAGTTTCCCAAATCATAACAACCCAAATCATATAGTATATTTGGCTAAATAATTGATGTAATATTTCATATAGTAATTTGTTTTTTTTAGACAGTGAGTGCTCTCAGGTTCAAAACAAGGCTGTGTTGCTTGGGGTATACTTGAGAATAGAGGACAACATAAGCTTTAAAAATGTCATCAGTGCTTCAGCGCCTAATTAGGATCCTCAAATTTTGACAGGAACGGTGGTGCTGACACTTACATTCTCCACCTGAGAGAAAAAAAGAAACATCTCTTTAATTTCCTTTTATATAATTTACAGTATACACACACACACAATTGTTAATAATGATTTCCCCTTGCAATCATATGAAAATGACTTACTTCACTAATGCCAAAGTTGTTTATGAATACATCTCCAGCAATATACATCGAATTCACCTTCTCTATTGCTACACGGTGTTTAAATGTGTAGCATCCCAGGCCATTCAATATTATCTGAACAAACAAAATATAACCTTCATTAATCCATCTGTTTAAAGTTGAGACTTTATTTCTTTTCTCTATAATATCATACCTCATAGCCTTCTGGTTTGACAAGCACAAAGATATCAAAGGCTGCTCCTTTGACAAAGGGGCACCAGTTAATAAGTTCTTCATTTCCCCATGCTCCATCCCTGCTACTGTTAAGGACTATATGGTCTTCACGGGCGCTGAAGTGTAAAGCGTTGTCATAACCATACCTCAGTGATGTCACAAAAGTAATTTCGAAGCTGCAAGAAATTATTGTCATATTTTAATAACAACATTTTTATGTCAGTTGATCCACATTAAATGATTCAAACTGTTGTAAAGTGAAAACACATTAAACATACATGCAACAGTCTGAAGGAACAACCCCTTGGAAGAACAAAGCCATGCCAGGTTTCATGGTTACTGAAAGTTTGCTGAAATAGCCCTTTGTCTGTTGTGGTCATAAGATTATTGGTTTATTAATGATAAATGCCTATTATTACAATTTTATTATTAAAATGCAAATGTGAAATTACTCAGTCATTTTTTAAAAGACATCACAATTTTCTTGATGTATCAGTTACTCACAGGGTTGCAGACTGCTTGTGGCACATCAGACTGGATGTTGGAATGCTTTACACGTGAGGTGCCAGAGTTTAATTCCTTAACAAAAGTAGAGTTGTTCCAGTTCTGTAGAGAGTAGACACATTTACAATGTTCATGAAAATTATGTTTATGAAAAAGGTTTTGAAACACACACAAAGACACAAATAACTGAAGAGTTTGAGTATGCAATATAACTTACAGGAACTGTACCAATGACATTCATAATGACGTCTCCACCAATGTAAAGAGTGGTCACTTTCTCTATCGGCATACGGTGCTTGAACAGGTAACGCCTCTGCCCATTTACATATATCTGTAAAGTACAGACGTGGCTTTCTTTAAATATATTACATTATTATTAAGTGCAGGGGACCTCTAAATACAGCCCCCACATTTGGAATGGCCCTATAAAACACACTAAAACACATTTTAACACCCTTACCAACGCTTAGCACTTCTCCTTGATACTGAGTATATATATAGTGTTGCTTATGATATACCACACATTCCAATGAAATGGAATTATAACCAAAAGTATATTTAAAATATTGCGCTATCAAATGTACTTAACACTCACCTTACAACACATGAACTAATTAGAGTAGCAGAGGACAGACCACAGAGAAACAGTCAGCCAATAGGAAACCACGGCTTACCACTACCCAATCATCTTTCAATCTTCCAATCTTTTCAATTATTCAACCACTTCATTATTAGCAAGTAAAGGCACATACTAGATAGATAGATAGATAGATAGATAGATAGATAGATAGATAGATAGATAGATAGATAGATAGATAGATAGATAGATAGATAGATAGATAGATAGATAGATAGATCGATCAAAACTGGTCCGTATGTGCATAACATAATAACTAATCTAGCATTAGAAGGCATAATAAATACATTTAAAATCATGATCAAATCTCCACTACTGGTACTTATTTCAGCTCATGCAATTATGTATTACAGACCAATCCATTCCCCCGTTAAATAAAGAAAAAATTATGTGGCCCTCGCAGAAAAAAGTTTGGTGACCCCGATTTAGTGGGTCCACTTTCATACCTCATAGCCTTCTGTTTTGATCACCAAAAAAACATCAAAGGCAGATCCTTTAGAAATGGGACATGATGTCTTTTCTTCACCCTCCCACTTCCCATTCCTGTAGCTGTTATAGATCGTCGCATCATTGATGCAAAATTTCAAGTGAAAAGCAACACCGCCAACTTCCCTTTGTCCGGCTATAAGATTTATTTCAAAGCTGTGTGTAGAACAAAAATTTATTTTAAAATACAGTACAAAAAATCCATAAAAAGTACATAATATTTATTATATAATAATATAATACAACTGTGTAATGTGGTCAGTAACATGAATACATACACATTTCCTGCTGCAGGAACAACCCCTTGGAAGTACAAAGCCATTCCTGATTTCAGTCCTCCTCTATTTGTATCAGTGTAAGGAATGCTCTGTGATGAGTAAAAGATCATACAAAAGAACATACATCAGAAGGTCTCATAAGGTTTGTTTTTTGTTTAGTTTTGATCTTAACCAAACAACACTGAATTCACTGATTCATCAAAAGTTGTACAAATTCTTGCAGCCTTCTTGCTCAGCTTTGGCCTAACAGAACAAATGAAATTTTTTGTTTTTGTAACTTTTTTTAATATGTTGAGTGTGATTTTGGAGCTGTTGCTACTCACAGGACTGCTGACAACATTTGTAACCTCTGACTTGATAGTAGAGAGAGACCATCTTGACATCCCCATACTGCTCATTATTTTATGCCTTATTTTATTAAAGAGCGAAGGCATAGAAAGGTCCTGTGGAAAATAAAATTATGTGCCACATGAATAAATGAAAATATAAAGTATGAATTACCAACATGCATAACCAACACATTATATATTTTAATCAATTTCTTTTGATAAAAATGGAAACCAAACCTATATTCATGCTTGAACATAAATAGAAGACTAAGATTATCTTAACTTACCCATTTGTCCACTGTGACATGGTCTTTCCCAAGGAGTGAGAAGGAGACAGCATCACTGGCTTCACTCACTCCTACATCACTAACAGCTCTGTATTGGACCCAGTATTGTTCTCCTGACTTTAGTCCGGTCAGTGTGAAGCTGGTCTGTGCATCTGAAGTGTTGATGACCGTCCATGCAGCAGCATCAGTTGGTGGTGTTGTCCTGTACTCAACTCTGAAACGTATTGTCTCTCCAGTTGGGGACTTTGAAAACTTTAGGAGGACTTTCCCTTCACTGGTTTCCACCACAGGTAGGGAAGGTTTGGATACAGGCTGGAACTTGGGAGTTTTTAGACTGCTGTTTTGGTAAAGTTGGATGGAGGTTCCTGGATTGCTGGGGTCAGAGAAGGCGGCAATGATGAACTTGATCCTCTTGTTATTTATATTGGCCTTAAAAAAACTTGTGAAGAGAGAAAGATTTTGCCTCATGCTTGCAGAAATGTCACGAGAAGTAAACCAAGGCTGTGTTGCTTGGAATGGGAATGCATTTACATTTTGTTGCCCCAAATTAGCAAACATGTTAGACTTTACAAAGTCTTTTATAGTCACTATGTAGGGGTCTTCATTCTTTAGAGATGTAAATGACAAGCAGACCACCACATCAACATCAGGATCAAAGAGGAAAGAATTAAGTGACCCTAAGGATCTGACAACTTTCACGTCCTTCAGCCCACTGGTATAAGAACTCAGTATGTTTAATTCAGCTGAAATGTCATCCAACCATTTGTTCATGTGGGTATTTGTGAAGGCTGTCAAGTAATGATTGTTCAAGATGTTCTGCAGATCTTTTTCCTCCACTTCCCCATTCCGAATAGTTGGCAAAACTTTGGCCAGTTCCTTCAGGAATGATGACTTATAATAACCCACTAGTTCCTGAAACTGTAGCAGCCTGTTTTTTATATCATGGAAAACATCTACTATTGGGTTTGTGATGAAATCATTGCTTCTTCTTTGTACTTCACCAAGGTCCTCCAACACATTTTCTGTTTTAGTCACCAGGTTCAAACTGATTTCTCTCACCAATTTAGCAGCCCTATCATTCAATAGTGTGAGAGGATACAACCACACTGTCACTGGTACTCCTTTACTCTTTCGTTCTTTCAGCAAAGTAGGCAATCTCCTGCATGCCCTCAAAGCCTCTGTGTATGTTGTGGGGTTTTCCTCAAGCTCATAGTCACCATAAAATGTGACATTCATATTCTCCGTTAGATTTTTTTCATTTTGATTCATTGTTAGGGACGCTTGTCCCTCAATAGAAATAGTAGGTATCTTCTTAATTGTTGCATAAAGGTTTCCTTCAATCTCCTGTTTGTTCTCATTTTCTGCACTTATATAATCAAACACTAAGAAAGCACTAGCACCGTACTGTACAGCTGTAATTACATGAGTGGCTGATTTCTGCTCAAAGACTTGTGGATAAGTGATATTGCCCAGCTCCTTCATAGTGAGTTGCTCAAATTTTGTTGTCTGGCTGTACTGCATGGTAACTCTGGACTGACGTGCTGAGGATTTGGTATCATGCAGGTATTTGGCCGATCCTCCAACTTCTACCAGCCCACATAAGAAACTTGCTTTTAGGGAAGCTTTCACATCTAGGAGGTTGGCCTTTTCACTAATACTGTCAGAGGCAACTAGCTTGACAAATGTTTTAGTCTGGTCATGAACATCAAGATTGTCATACATTGAATTCCTGTCCCATAAAGTAACACCTGAAACAAGAGAATTAAAACATTACTTTCCAGAATATTACTTGACTCTTGATCTACATGTGTGTGCCCCCCAAATTACTTGATTACTTGACTCTTTAGAAATAACCACTGGTGTAATTTTGTATAATTTTTGAATTTGTAATTGTATAATTGTGTTTTTTATTAACAATAACAAGGTTTAATCTAGCTTCGAGTCCAAAATGAGTCTTAATCCATATTTAACTAGTTTTACACACAAAGGTGTATACAACTAGACATCCAGTGACTCCTGTTCACTTTAAGACATATGCAATGACACCTACTGCACATCTCGCTTATCAAATGTCTCTTTGTGTCAATTTACATTTAGAGCTTTCGACCGACACAACACAACACAACACAACAACTGAGAAGTTGAGGGTTAAGGGCCTTGCTCAAGGGTGTAGCAGTGGCAGACATACATTTACTTGCAATGCTGAACAAAAGAGAAACAACTTAACACAAAAAACATCTAAAAGTTACCCCTACCACCCAATTTGTGTAAATGGTTTTGTGTTTTGAAAGTAACTTAATTAACCCCTTTTAAACGCTTCCGAATTACTAACAAAGTGGATGTTATTACTGCTTTAGCAAAAGGGATTCAAGAGTGATTTGCAGTTTTACTGTGTGTATAAATAGCAGTATAACACATGAGCAAAAGAACAATCATATTAGCATACAATCGCCATTGTTGATTGGAAATAAATAAATGAACAATTAGATGCCAAAAAGGTTCCAGTTGCAACTCGAATTTTATTTAATCGAACTAATTACTTCAAACTGAAGGAAAGCAGAATATGTACACAGACCTTTAAATGTTGGTACTGATAAATGATTTCATTAATTATTAATTAGTCCTAATTATTAATTACTCCTAAATTGCAATTTTATTTCTAAGACACCAGAATTAAAAGCCACAAAGAAGTGGGTTGCAATATGTTGCTTTATGTATCTTTTCATTTATGAGTGATGATTTGCTACAGCATTATTTCAATATGTCAATAATCTACTACACATTGTTGTAACTTCATGGTAACTTTGTTATTGTAACTTCATTTATACAGAAAAGTTATTTTACAAGCATTAAATGAATAAAGGTAAACAAAAGCAGATATTAATTTTAAAATAAACTAGACCTTATTAGAACATTTATCTAAGAATGAACACAAATATTAAAGCTACAACTTATATATATAATAAACCAATTTATGAATTTCTCTTTAGAATGAATAAAGTGATTAATGTATTAATCAGCTGCCAATATGAAGTTTGCAAAAGCCTTCTCCAATGTTTAATGCGAAAATGAAAGTTCTGCCACTGACACTTTCATACAGCTCTGATTTTTTTCGCTAATGTGCAAGAAACTTTAACTGCAATTATTTAGCTGCATAAACGACAAACTTGTTAGTCAGCAGATTTTTTTTTTTCTTTCTCTCTTAATCTTTTTATCTACACACAGCTACTTCTACACACATACTATTTCCAAAAAAAGCAGTGAATGTTCAGTTATATATATATATATATATATATATATATATATATATATATATATATATATATATATATATATATATAGTGTTCTTTCTTTATCATGTATAATGAACATTACAAACTACATAAATACACTAAAAGAAGAAAATAAGAGGTTTACCTGGAATAAAAGAATCAGTGCGGCAGTCGTACAACATGCCAGGATACAGGGCCCTTCCCAGGGCTGCCATCTCAATGATTTTTTTATCCATGTCTGTCAAGAAAAACAGTGTCATTAAAATGCTTTTCTGGATTATCTATGCTGAGTGGCCTCCGTATGAATGGAGCATGTTTAATTTTTTCAAGATTTATATAAATAAACATTTAAAATATGAATATAAATAGAAAGATTAAAGATTGATAGAGCTACTTAGATATAAAAAAAAATATATATATATATATATATATATATATATATATATATATATACAAGACCTTATGAGTAAACGAGACCTTTCGAGATCTGTTGAGACCAGCTGTGTTGTTCTATTCTTCTATGCAGTGTTCCTCTATTTATACTGTTTTAGAGACTTGTTTCCTTTGTCGATTTTATTATACAAATTAGTAAATAATCTAATAATGTCTTCGGGTGACAATTTGTGTGATCCACCCTGTTTTGCAAATGGGATGGTTATTATGTTATCCCATAAAGTAACAGGACACGTTTATTATGAAACTTCAAAGAAAATAATTTATGAGGTTTTCTGCCTAATCCCATGGCATTTCGTGGTTCAAAAACACGAATTTGCCTCTTTTTTCTTTTTATGTAATGTATTTCATTTAAAAGTATTTTTGGTGCCTTCACAGTTTCAAAGACGCTGTATTGTTTTTTTCTAGTTTGTTATTGTGTTGTTGTTTTTTAATCTTCAAGCACTATTACTCAACATTTAGGCAGGAGATTTTATACTTGTTTTTATTGCTTTATATTCAGTAAACTACTCACTATTAAGATCTTCAGTGGTTCCTTTCAATCAAAATACAATAAATATATTCACCCTGTTATTTAAGGACACTTTGTTCACTAGAGGCACACATTTATTACAATATAACCCGAACCCTTACCCCTAACCTAACCGTATATTTTCTGCCTTATTCTGTGTATGTGGGGGGGTTTTCCTCAAGCTCATAGTCACCATAAAATGTGACATTTATATTCTCAGTTAGTTTTTAAATTTTGATTCATTGTTAGGGATGCTTGACCCTCAATGGAAGGTATCTTTTTAATTGGGCTCAGGGTATTGTCGGAACTCAGAGCCCGTCTCTGAGGCGACACATCGAGGGTGGATTTCTTTGCTCAGAGGATTCCCAATAATGCCCAGCCAATTCTAGAAAAAACACAAATATAATAGACACAAACCGCCAATGAAGGATCCTCAGTCCTGGATGAGTAAAAGCAAAACTTCTTTATTTCCATGCACGTTCCAAAGAGCTCAGTAGAAGGTGGGTACTTCACATCAAAATGAACAGCACATCAACAAATGATAGAGCACGCCATAGTGAGGAAGTACACTGACTGTTCGTTTCGCGCTTGTATTTATACCCTGTAGCCACCGTGTCTTTTCTATTTTTTCAAATTCTTTGGCCTTGAGAAATTCCCTTATGTCTGCCTTCTTGCCGTTCCTTGTCCCCTTTGCCTATCCTTGTCAATTCCCTTATGTCTGCCTTCTTCTGCCAAGTCCCCTTATGTCTCGGATCTTGCCTATCCTTGTCAATTCCCCTTATCTTTGGCCTTGGTGTTCATTCTTCCAAATAACACCATATTTGGAGTTCCTGTTTTTCCAATTTCCTTATATTCGGCCCATAATTTTATACATAAAAAATATGAGTGAGTATAAAGCCCTTATTTCTCTCTGGATTCAACCATACGTTCTTCAGTCTCTCAAGTGTGAACAACCTTTTTGCGGCCTATTTTGTCCTCCTGCATTTGCAATGGGTAAGTGTTATGCTTTATTCTTTTATAATGCTGTTTTGCTATTCTACTTTCATTTAATTGAGTTATAGCATTGTTTGTATACTGTGCTTGATTATAATACTTTTAATTAATAGTTGTATGCGCCTAGGTTATATTTTAATTGTGCATTCTGAACTGAATGTTACACTGTGTGTAGAATCTTTTTTCTTGCATGAGTGTTATCTTTTGCTTATGCCCGTCGTCACCGTGATTTGACCCTGTCTAATATCTTATCTCTGTTGGTCTCTTTGCTCAGCTCCACCACGTTTGCCTCCCAGAACGACTCAGTTGGGCATTCTTCACGACAATTTCGCCAGTTTCAGCTCTCCTTACTTGCCGCTGAGCTTACTCATTTTCTTGAACATCTTTCCAGCCCAAGTGTCCCTGAGGATGCCTTCCTGCCTCCTCGCATTGTGCAGAGCACTTCTACGCGTGACAAGAGCACACAGACTTCTCCTGAGCTCAACAGCCGTCACGGATGCTCCTACTTCCTGACACTACACCACAGTTTTCTCCCTATCCTTCACACTGGCCTGTTGCTTTGCCAAGTCACCGTGCTCCTGTGCCTTCACCTGGCTTGGGCCAAGCCGCTCTTTCATGTCTCCTGCCCATGCTTCTGTGTCTTCACCCGGCCTTGGGCCTAGCTACTCCTACATGTCTCCTGCAGCTGCTGAAGCCCGTACGCCTTGCTATTTCAATAAAGATGCTTAATCTCCCTCAAGTTTGTTTCCTGTCCTTCTTTGCCTATTCTATACACTCATAACATTCAGTCAGATTCTATCCTACTCACACATGTAAATACCCTATTATTATTATTAATACTTGATGTAACTAAAGGTTTGATTAACATATAGATCAAATAGGTTTTGTCAGACTACTTCTATTATATCTAATAAGTTCTATATTGCTTTATTAAGTTAATTAGGTTAATTTAGTTTGATAATATTAGTTTGATTATAACACACGCTAGATATGGTTGATTAAAATATTTTTCTCGACATTACTCCCCCCTCTGAGACTTTATAGTCTCACATTCCGCTTATAACCACTTATAACCATTTCTCAATCATACATGTCATGTAATACAGCAGTAGAACAAAGTAAAAGTCTTTGACTTCTTTGGCATATGTAGTTTTCTTCTGACCCAGATACTTTGCGTATCGCAAGGGGTCTTGTTGGAGCCCTGGAAGAGGTTACTAGCACTTTACCAGGCACTCGTGTGTTGAAAAGAATAATAAAGCAAAACAAAAGTAAAAGAAATAAAAGCAAAATGATTAAGATCGACAATGCAACATTATAAGATCGACAATGCAACATTATAAGATCGACATTACTCCCACCCTCACACTAATGGGTGCGCCAAACCACAACATCGATGAACTAGGAGTGGGCGAAAAACCCTGTAGACAAACATGCCAGGAAAATTCCCACCTGCCCGCCAGTGGCGCGACCGTGGAATCACCACCAAGGTCATCCTTAGTCGTGGGTGTACATGCAGTTAAATATGAGACACATAAACAAAATGAAAATTGAAATTAAACAATGTAGTCCGCATAATGTGCGATATCTGTGAATCAGGATAGGGCGACAGTGCCAATCCCGATGTGTTGCTGGTTCCGTTGTCCATAGAACATAGCCTCCTAAGGTAATGGTGTAGTACGTTACAGTAGTGCGTTGCATGACGAAGGTCGTAAGCAGGAAACTATGGGTGTTTCGGGCTCTTGTTGAGAAGGAAAGAACCCCAAATGACTCAGCCAGGAGATTGCAACGTATTGTGAAGACTCGGGTGACCATCTGGAGTCCACCAGGAAGATTATAGACAGAGTTCTGAATGGAGTCTAACCACGTTCCCTCCGGAGAAAACATGTTAGCATGGCGCAAAATGGCGGTCACTGGTCTACGCTGGTCCTCATCTGTTTCCCAAGCAAACTCATCCTCTGTGGAGGAAAACCGAACCACTCATGGGGTCCATCATGGCACCGGTCACCCAAAGGACAGTCGTCACCGCCTTGGCACCACAAGCAATGTGTCTGATGGTCATAGGTTAGGGCTGCACACGCCTCACAGGGACCCCTGAATGTGTCGAAGGCGAAGCGATATCCCTCATAACATGTTTCTGCGAATGCACACACACCAGGAAACAGTCGCAGATTCGGCTGTAGCCACCTGGGTTCACCAGCGCCATGTTCCTGCACACAACATGAAGAACTCACAACAACAACATGGTTCATACAACATAATTTGGACAAGCAACGACTTAAAGCATTTGCCATGAAAGTGGGAAATATAGAAGTAAACCTCCACGGTATGTTATTAGTATCAAGATCAGTAATCAGGCACAGATAGATAGATGGCTAGACAGATATACATCTGTATACATAATACAAAGGATATTAGTAAAAGGATATGTTTGGTGTGCAGCACTACGTGAGTGCATCCAGTTGGCACCATAATCAACAGCAGCTGAACCCAAAAAACATATAGCTGGACAAAGATGAGTGGTGTCATAAGGTGCTTTGTCACATGCCTCTAACCCTACTGTCGGCATAACACGAGGTGGACGCCGAGATCTTCTGTCACATACAATGCACGTAGAGTGGGGCACTGCTGCATGCCCCGAATCCACCATCCATTGTCTGTACAGGTTAAGGTTTGGCTGAATGTTTGTAGTTTCAGCATATTGCTTTACTGATGTTACATTGATTCTTTCCGCGCATCTGAAACAGGTCGGGGCTTTTGGGTTAGAGGGATAGTTGGGGTTCTTGTATCTGAAACTAAATTGTATTCTAGGTAAGTTCATCCCTTCCTGCCAGTTAGGGACATATACTAGAATTTTATACAAAACATCCCCATACGCTAGAGATTCTACTGAGGTTCTTTCAAACGTGCCATGCGGGATCCCTACTTGGGGAAAACCGAAATACCATAAAAGCGTAATATCAATACAACTGCGGGTGCCTAATATGCGAGGTATAACTCTGTGGGGTACTCCAGTGACCACTATAATGTCTGTTTCTTTATCCGTGTCAGTCATTCGAGCCTCAAGTCTCATCTCGTATTCAGGAGTGTTTTTTATCTCTGTAGAGTTGCAGGGATGAAAAAGGGATATAGTATATGTTATAAACATATGTTGTGCAGTTACTGGAAAGGATGGTAGGACCTTGGTGTTATTTAAAACGCCCAATGCACACGGAACTGTTCTGCAAGCACGCTTTCTGGCCATATGTACCGAAACCTTTGCAGCCTGTTCTGAAGTGAGACTAGTTTTAGCAAGGTGACCTAGAGACCCTAGTGGTTTAGACCTTTTGTATCTATTTGTGGACATTGTGCGGGTTGGGAATAGTTATTTAGGGAAATGTTGGACAAAGGGACTGATATATCTGCTGGACGATGTAAATTACGGTTAATGAAAATGTAAGGGCAAATGAACCATACTGCTAAAGCCATAACGAGTACTGCCCAGTGTCTGTTGGTGAGAGTCCGTTTGGACTTTAGGAATTTTTCATCATGGTTCCACAGGTAGATCGATATCTAAGTCTACTAGATCTTGTAGATTAAGAGTGTCAAACTGTTCAGGTGGAGTGACAGTGTTTTCTTCGTTGCCTAGTAGTCTCTGCACAGTCTCTTCTAGTTTGTCAGAGTCTAGTGTGTCATGTGGTGGTCGTGAATCAACCTGATACGAACAACCTGGCCTCGGTTCTCCTTCAACTGGCCGTGGTTGTGTGGTTTTGGCACGTGTCCTGTATGCTGGTCCTCTGTCCTGTGCTGGGCCTGCGCCGTCGTCGTCGTCTTCTGAGTCATCAGAGTGGGCGCAGCGTGCCAACTCAGCCCGAGATTTCCTCCACTCTGGTCCTTTCACCGCAGCTCTGCAACAATGGTTAAGATGATACCAGTATTCCTTACCTTCAACCTTGACTGCGGTAGGAGTTGCTAGTACCACCTTGAATGGGCCTTCACGGCGTGGCTCACTCCAGTGTTTCCTTTTGAACACTTTGATATACACGTAGTCACCTGGTTGCACCTGCTGTAGTGGCTCATCAACCTGTGCCCCGTGTGTGGCTTCACGGACCTGTAAATATAAAGTTCTGTGTATTTGCGTCAGATGTTTGCAATAACTAGACATGTCTGCTTCAAGTTGTTCAAGTGAGGAGCCTGTGTAAGGTCCTTGTGTAAAAGCAACTGGCATGGGTCGTCCTGTCAGCAACTCATGTGGTTTCAGGTGTGTGTTGCGATTTGTTTGAGAGCGCATTTTCATCAATGCCAGTGGGAGAGCCTGTACCCAATTCAGATCTGTGCTAGCACAAATTTTTGCTATTTTCTCCTTCAACACTCCATTTGCTCTCTCAACCATTCCTTGTGACTGTGGATGGTAAACACACCCCATTCTTTGCTTGATACACAAAGCTTCTGCAAATGCTTTGATCACATTATTTACAAAATGTGGTCCATTGTCAGAGCTCAGCTTGTCAGGTATCCCAAACCTTGGAATCACTTCCCTGATCAAAAACTTAGCTACAGTCTTTGCGTCATTCTTGGCAGTAGCTGTTGCCTCTACCCATCTGCTAAAACGATCTATTACTACCAAGATGTATATTTTCCCTTCCTTCCTATCTGCCATGTCCACAAAGTCCATCATCAAATGTCGAAATGGTCCCCTTGGTTCAGGAATGTGGCTGATTGGTGCTGTGAAATGTTTCCTGACATTTCGTGCTGCACATAGCTCACAGGACCTCAGGAATTTGTCCACCATACTGGCCAGATATGGCGACCACCAATTCCTTCGGATTGTGTCTATGGTCTCCCAAAGATTACAGTGATCTACCCCATGTGCTTCAGTAATGAGCTTGGTAAAGAGCTAATGGTGCTACCCACACTCCATCAATACTTCTCCATAACCCTGTGTTGGGGTCTTGTACTGCCCTCGTTTTTCCATCTCTTTCTCCTCTCCACTTGCTACATCCTGATATTCCCCAAGATCTTCCTCTGTTACCTGCCCTCGCACTTCCTCATGTTCTTCATCTTGTACCATCATCACTTTCACACAGTCTTTTTCTACTGCTGCACTTTTAGCTGCCTCATCTGCTGCCGCATTACCTCTACTGACCATATCTCCATCAGATTTGTGGGCTTTACACTTCACAATGGCTAATGCCTTTGGAAGCATCATTGCTTTGAGCAAATCCGAAATTGCAGGACCATGTAAAATGGATGATCCATCAGCTCTCTGGAAACCCCTTTGTTCCCAGATGGGTCCAAATGTGTGACATACCCCATGTGCATATGTTGAATCAGTGTAAATAGTACACCTTCCTCCTGCTCCCAGCCTACATGCTGCTGTTAACGCTTTTATTTCTGCCAATTGGGCAGAACAAGGTTGTGGTACACTTACACTAGCTAGTACTCAAACGAGTCATCTTCCTCATTGTGCATGACCACAGCATATCCTGCTTTATTGCCATCATTCGCACGATAGCAAGAACCGTCCACAGACAAAACAATTTGGGCATTTTGCAATGGTTGGTTCTCTAGGTCATCTCTAGCTTTTAGAAATTTCTCTGCTTCTGTAGTGCACTCATGGGGAATTCCCTCATCTGATAAGACCACTCGATCAGCTGGATTGATTGTGAGGCACCTCTCAATTGTTAGTTCTGGTGCAGACAGGATGACATCATACCCTGTCTTTCGTGCATTCGTGATCACAAACTTTTGACTTGTCAGCAGAGCATGTAATGCATGAGAAGTGTACAGGGTCACTGGATGACCCATCGTGATTGTTGATGCTTTTCGATAGGCAAATGCTGCGGCTGCCAATCCTCTGTAACAAGGTGGCATGCCTTTTTCCACATTGTCAAGAGCCGTACTATAGTATGCAATTGGCTTCTTTCCCATGCTCTGTTGCTGTTGTGCTAAAATGGCTGATGCAAAACCTCGCCTTTCTGACACATAGAGGTGAAATGGTTTTGTGTAGTCTGGACAGGCTAGTGCTGGGGCAGATTTTAGATCACTTTTGATTGTTTCAAAAGCCTTTTTTTCTTCCTCTGTCCAGACTACACGTGCGCTAGACTTTGTCTGATCAGCTGCTTTCATCATGTCTCTGAGAGGTTGTGTTTTCAACGCAAAGTCACAAATCCACGGTCTGCTAAAACCTGCTAAACCCAGGAATGACAACATATGTTGCACTGTTTGAGGTTGTGGTGTTTTCTGAATTGCCTCTACATGAGAGGGCGAGATTTTGCGTGTAGTGCCTTGAGCACTCTACCCAAATATTCTACCTTTTGTTGGCAGAATTGCAATTTTTCCTTACTGACCTTGTGTCCATTATGAGCTAGGGTTTCCAGGACCTTTAACGAGTCCTTCATGCACTGTTCTTTAGTTTGACTACAAATCAGTAGGTCATCCACATTTTGAAGCAAACTGCTTTGAATGTCTAGATCTGCCAGATCTCGTGCTAACACCTGGTTAAAATTGATGGACTTTCACAATACCCTTGTGGCAGACGCGTGTAGGTGTATTGTTTTCCCCCGTATGTGAATGCAAACAGAAACTGAGACTCAGGATGCAGAGGTACACTAAAAAATGCTGAGCATAAATCAATCACCGTGTAACATTTAGTCCCTTCAGGGATGTTTGTTAACAGTGTGTGTGGATCGGGTACTACAGGATTTTCTGCTACCACCACACGATTTATTGGTCTTAAATCATGGACCAATCTCCACTTGTCTGAATTTGGTTTTCTGACCGGAAAAATGGGGTGTTGCAAGGGCTGTTTGTTGGAATTAACACTCCTGCTTCAACTAGTCCTTCAATGGTTGGTCTTATCCTTCTATCGCTTGTTGCGACAATTGGTATTGCTTCTGGTAAGGTAACTGCACATTGGGTTTTAATTGAATTTTCTCCAACCCTGATGACTTAACTAACCCTACATCTGTCTGATGTTTAGTCCATAGCTTTTCCGGAATTTGTTTCAGTACCTGTTCTTCTTCTAGTTCAGCCTGTTCTTCCTTCTGTTGCCATTGTCCTACCTGTCCTACTTGTGTTCTCACTTGCATCTGTCTGTTGATCAAAATAGTGTGAGCTACCACACTGTCTTCAGCTGTTAGTTTTATTCTGAGATATTTCCTGTCTAATGTCATGCTCATATTTTCTACCACTGGTATCCATTCAGTTATCTGGCTTGCTTCTCTGACCATTGGCCCTAAGTCTTTTGATTTAAAATTTTGCCCGATCATTAGGGAGACATGTGGAACAGAGTTCTCGACTGAATACCACTGTGCAATGTGGTCTGGTAGTTGTACTGTTGCAGCTATCCCTTGGGGACCAAGGATCATGTTCTCTGCTTTGAGACTGTACTGGTTCCCTTCTACATGTTCTCCCCACAAAGTCTCATATTCTTCATCTTGTCCCCCCTCATCGTACCTTATTGTGCAATGCCATGGTTTTCTGGTTTCTTCACAGTCTGGACGCATGTTTGTAAACCATATTTTCCAGTGGTCATATAGCTTGTGAATTTCTGAGGATGTCCCGTCGAGTTCCAGCCAATAGACTTTATCCAGTGTTTGTTGTTCTATTTTTCTTTCTACCATCACACACTGTTGAGCTAGGATTTCAGGAAGTTCGACCCACACTCCTGTAGGTCCTGTAAGACTTTTGCTTGATCCTGACCAAAAGGTCGGCCCGCCCCCGAGAACACAGCATGGATGCCCGAGAGGGGTGTGGGCCAGGATGTGGGCCCTAACACGTTTTCCTCCAGGACTCACGGCAGGGGACTAACGACCCCGCAACCCCCCTTTCGAGAACCAGAACATTTCCTGGAATACAGTAGGCTCCCCGGAGAGCTACCCTTGGTCTTGACCACCACATCTCCATACAAATGGTGGATCTGCAGACAAGTGTCTGACCCTCTTCCCTCCTTTTCCTGTTACATCCTCAACACAGAACATTCTACAGCACACGGATGATTATGTGTAAGAAAGGTCATATCACATGTAAATAACGACAGAAAATGTTCATGTTTCATTTCTTTACAAAGGTTTATCGCGACTGGTACACAGGTCCCATTCCCACAGCAATAGAACAAATAATAAAAAAAGGTTTTAATAAAGTTAAAGAAAACATAACTCTATACAAGGCGTGCCCACTACAGATGTATACAGGCGAGGTGCCTCCCACAGGTCTGTAAGAACCAATCAATGCAAACTTCCATGACTAAATAATGTTTACATAATGCTTACTCTATCTGGGTATTTAAGGAGAACTGACCAACAATTCAGGGAATCTGTAAACAGATATCCCGCACGATTACTGTGTGTAGTCTCGTACCAGGTATGAAAGGTTTATATTTCCTGTTTAAATGTAAATACTATTGGTTTGTATTTATGTTTTATTTTAATTGAACTATAAATTGGCTTTGAATTGTGATTTTCTTACCTGGTTAATAAATTGTTATGTTTAATTTTATTCTGTGTTGCTCGGTAAATGTTGACACTGCAAGTAATAACGTTGCATCCGCAGTTACCGTAAGGACTGGAAATCAGGCTAGGATCGGCCTAAATCCCAGTTAGATAGTGAATAACACATCAACTGAGGATTTTAGAGATACGACTAGCACTTGGCGTTAGTTTAAGTGTACTTAGAAGCGTGGAGGCTAACAATATGTATTTCCGTTTAGAGTAACATTTCTAATCACTCTAAATAGGGTCAGCCTCAACCTCTGATTATTTCAATATTATTCTATTCATTATCTGTGGTTAGAAATAATTATTGTAATAATTAAGTGTCACCTCTAAGGGGACTAAATAAAGTATGTTTAAAGTTGAGCACGCAGAGAGCGGCCGCTACATATAGTCCAACCTCTGGCAGCGACCAATACTGATTCGCTTATGACCGTTGACCAGTATGTTAATTATAGGGCCCATACTAGGATCTTGTGCGACTGTGTGAACCGAATGAACGAGTGTAATGCCAGAGCTTAATCAGAATAACTAGACAAACATCCATCAAAATTATACTATTAGTAAAATAACAACCTATGCAAATATTTATTGTTTTATCTAAATGGAGTCAGATAAAGGTCAATAACAAAAATGAATAATACATTAATCCAAATCTTATTATCTAATGTGAAAGGAAAGATTAGAACGCGAGAATCCTTCGCCACGCCTCTGGAAACCGTCGTTGGACCAGTGGGTGGTTCCCCGCCTACAAAGTTGGTGACCTCGACGTGATCTCTACCTGCACAGGCGAGTGACATCTTTCCGACGCAACTACTCAGTTTGGATTCCCACAGAAGATATGAGGTTTGATCTTCTCCTTCTCTGCCTACAGCTGCTATGGTAAGTTCCTTCCTTTTTGCCTATTAGAAGTGTTGAGGGAAAGTTTTGCACACCCAATATAGACACATAAATTAGAACGGGCCGGTATGCCCATTGTTAGACCGGAGACCGTAGAAATCCGGTGGGGCATAAGAATTTAGAGGAAACATGGATTCTCAGGGACATTATAGAAGCAGTATAGAGGAGGAACTCATAGAAACAGCCACGTTAAAGCTAAAAAACACCCTTGTTCTGTTAAAAGAATAGGGACTAAATCTCACATAGAGCAATAATTAAAACGTATCCTGGTATTTTGCCACGGGCCATAAACTGGAAACAAAATCTAAATATAAACTCAGAGATGGGAAATACATCATCCCAGAGGCCCTCCAGAAACCAGTGATTAAATTATACCATGATTATGCACATGTATCAGCTCCCAAAACACAACAGCTGATACAGAAAAACTTCTGGTGGCCAAAAATGGCATCAGACATTGAGAGATGGTGCGACACATGTCTCATATGTGCCACCATCAACCATGGTAAAACTGGACGTACAAACTTGTGTCGCCCAGAACCACCCAAAGGACCATGGGAATTCTTACAGCTAGAATTTATTGGTCCATTACCCACTGCCAAGGGGGGATATCGCTATTGTCTCGTCATAATTGATAAATTCTCTAAATGGGTAGACGCAATTCCAACTCGCGACAACAGCGCACGCACCGTGGCACGAGTAATGGCAAATCAAATCCTGCCAATCTGGGGAACACCAACTCAGATCGAGTCTGACCAAGGAACACACTTCACAGGTCAGATAATGAAACACATATGTGAAATGCTACATATCAAACAAAGATTTCACGTTCCATACAGGCCGCAGAGCTCAGGTATGGTGGAACGGGCAAATCGTTCGATAAAAGAAAGCATCTCAAACAAATAATGCAACATCAAAACAGGTGGACTGATGCACTGCCAACAGTTCTGACAGTCTTGCGAGCAACCCCATCCAAAGCCACAGGCATCAGCCCGTTTGAACTCATGACAGGCAGAGTCATGAAACTACCCATAGACCCAGAAATCACCCCAGCAGATCTGGGACCCCTTGTGCTTGCAAAACAACAGACTGTACTAACACAATTACAACAAAGACTGGCAGTGTTACAAACACAAACCACCTTAAAACAGCAACAGTCTGACCTAATGAATGATGCACAATTTAACCCAACTTCTGAGATCAAATTTACCGAGGGTGACATGATCATGATTCGGGTGTTTATAAAACAGGGTCCATTCACACCCAGATGGCATGGACCACATGAGATAAAAGCTTTATGCAATAGCTGTGTGGCCATAAGTGTCAAGGGGAAGTTGAAATGGTACCACATGTCCCAGTGCAAAATCTTCAAAGGTTCTGCTAATCAATAATTATTAAAGTTTCTCTCTGTTTCATCTCCTAGGTTGACTGCAGCAATTCCATGGAGACCGGACGAGAGGAAAGTTTCTGGACCCACTTGCATCAAGCTGGGTCAAAGGGTTTCACTCACACACACACTGGAATGTGGGAGATGGGTATGGAAATACACTAAGAGGTCATCCACATTTTTCAGTACACTTTCAACCAGAGAACTAGTCACGTGGCCTCCCGGAGTAGTACCGGAACCAAATTGCGCAACTAAAATTTGCTGTAAAGTAGGCTCCGACCATCTCCCTATAGTAAACATTTCAGGTGACACACCGGCACGCACATCTTTTCACAACATAACGGCCTGGTATCAACTTAAAGCAGAACCAGGAGCAAAAATTGGGAGTATGCGCACTCTCTATGAAAAAATCAACAATGGATTAGATCCTAAAATCTGTTATTTAACCAAAAATTTAGAACCCGCAATATATAGGTGTACACACACTGAAACAATCAACACTACGCATATGAGTTATACCGAATATAAATTTGATATAACTTCATATGTACCTCATAACAATCAACCTGAAGCCTTTGTCTGGACTAGCCGGAGAGAAGGCATGTATTATGGGAAAATGTGTCAATGACCCAGATAATTACACCGGCCACAGAATTGCTCATGGATAATGAAACATTGTTTTAATTTAACCACTTGTGGATATAGCAAACCAAAGGAATGTCCAAAACTATATCCTATTCCTCCTGGTGGACTGATTAAAGGGAATATTAACAAGACATTATTTCATGATGTGAATCTAGTGATGACACATGTATCATACAATATTTCCAACATCCTATCTGCTTATATCAATCACTGTGATTACAATGATAAGACCTATGCATGGCTACAGTCACGAATCGATGATTTAATTTATGACTACAAAACAGACTTGCCGTGCAAATCTCACCTGCGCTCAAAACGAGACCTGCTCGGAAACATAGCAGGTCTCTTCGGCTCAGTTAATTCCATTGCTAACAACTACAAAATTACCAAACAATCACAATTCTCAACATGGTTTGCGAACCAGGTGGCCACTGGTTTTCAACATATCACAAATAGCAATGAAAATATCATAAAAGCGGTTCGATCCGAGCGCAGGCGCTTCTTGCGATCAGCCACATTATTCAATCAAACCCGTACCATTGAACGTGACTTAGCCTGTAGGACATATGCACAAGATCTATTCACTGCTGCTAGACAAGAAATCCTAGATCTTCGCCTGTACAAAACGCCTAGACATGTTTTGAATGACCTCATAGACATCTTAGATCTACATAGGTGGTATGAATCAGGAAAATGAAAATGTAAGATATTCTGAGTTACTATCCACCATAATGATGTTTACAGGAAATGAATGTAATGGATGTATTGGATTTTTCGTCAGTTTTCCTTTGATACACCCAGATCAGGTTTTCCAAATTCCACTACCATACGCTCGATTGGCGTGGTAGTGAAGGATCAGGTAATTAAATGGGATCACCTCACTGGATACATGACACAAAAGGGTACTGAGACCTTGTTTACCAGTCGCACATGTTGCCATGAAACACACAATTATGTTATCTGTACATGTAACACTTTGCAACCTTTCTCTCCCAACAACACCAAACTTATTAATGTTCAGTCACTGCATGGTTATTCTGATGTTGTCCAGGTGTCTCACACACAGTGGTGCGTTGTCAGTGAAATGAATTCCTTTACCTACGGAGGACTGACCTGCTCTGCTAATCACTCGTTCTGTTTGGAAGTGACAGAGGACTTTCAATGGGCCAAGTCAACATTTTAGGAAGAATGCCACTGGACACAGAGACCTCACCATGGTGGGATGACACTTTCTATGAGCAAGGCACCCAAGCTGTGGTTGACGCGATGGACCTGACACAAAGACTGAACCTGCAAACTGAATACCACCTAAACCAAGCACAGGTTGAAACCAACCTGGCACGACAGACGGCACAACTTTTATCCAGTTCATCCACTCAGTCAGCACAGTACACCTACACCTGGTGGGACTGGATGTTCGAGGATGTGCCATTGGCAGTGCCCTGATCTTCACCTTCACCATGCTCCAGTGCTGTTACTTCAGACACCTCATACGATCTACACACGAATCCACACACGCTGCCCTTGCCCTCAGCCCACTGCAGATACCCGTGTTCCAAAGACTCTAAAAAATAAATAAATAAATTGCTTTGTCTGACCCCGCAGGTACCCTATTCAAATTCGCCCACGGGCCAAGTGGGAAACTGTAAGACTTTGCTTGATCCTGACCAAAAGGTCGGCCCGCCCCCGAGAACACAGCATGGATGCCCGAGAGGGGTGTGGGCCAGGATGTGGGCCCTAACACGTTTTCCTCCAGGACTCACGGCAGGGGACTAACGACCCGCAACCCCCTTTCGAGAACCAGAACATTTCCTGGAATACAGTAGGCTCCCCGGAGAGCTACCCTTGGTCTTGACCACCACATCTCCATACAAATGGTGGATCTGCAGACAAGTGTCTGACCCTCTTCCCCTCCTTTTCCTGTTACATCCTCAACACAGAACATTCTACAGCACACGGATGATTATGTGTAAGAAAGGTCATATCACATGTAAATAACGACAGAAAATGTTCATGTTTCATTTCTTTACAAAGGTTTATCGCGACTGGTACACAGGTCCCATTCCCACAGCAATAGAACAAATAATAAAAAGGTTTTAATAAAGTTAAAGAAAACATAACTCTATACAAGGCGTGCCCACTACAGATGTATACAGGCGAGGTGCCTCCCACAGGTCTGTAAGAACCAATCAATGCAAACTTCCATGACTAAATAATGTTTACATAATGCTTACTCTATCTGGGTATTTAAGGAGAACTGACCAACAATTCAGGGAATCTGTAAACAGATATCCCGCACGATTACTGTGTGTAGTCTCGTACCAGGTATGAAAGGTTTATATTTCCTGTTTAAATGTAAATACTATTGGTTTGTATTTATGTTTTATTTTAATTGAACTATAAATTGGCTTTGAATTGTGATTTTCTTACCTGGTTAATAAATTGTTATGTTTAATTTTATTCTGTGTTGCTCGGTAAATGTTGACACTGCAAGTAATAACGTTGCATCCGCAGTTACCGTAAGGACTGGAAATCAGGCTAGGATCGGCCTAAATCCCAGTTAGATAGTGAATAACACATCAACTGAGGATTTTAGAGATCGACTAGCACTTGGCGTTAGTTTAAGTGTACTTAGAAGCGTGGAGGCTAACAATATGTATTTCCGTTTAGAGTAACATTTCTAATCACTCTAAATAGGGTCAGCCTCAACCTCTGATTATTTCAATATTATTCTATTCATTATCTGTGGTTAGAAATAATTATTGTAATAATTAAGTGTCACCTCTAAGGGGACTAAATAAAGTATGTTTAAAGTTGAGCACGCAGAGAGCGGCCGCAAGCATATAGTCCAACCTCTGGCAGCGACCAATACTGATTCGCTTATGACCGTTGACCAGTATGTTAATTATAGGGCCCATACTAGGATCTTGTGCGACTGTGTGAACCGAATGAACGAGTGTAATGCCAGAGCTTAATCAGAATAACTAGACAAACATCCATCAAAATTATACTATTAGTAAAATAACAACCTATGCAAATATTTATTGTTTTATCTAAATGGAGTCAGATAAAGGTCAATAACAAAATGAAGTAATACATTAATCCAAATCGTATTATCTAATGTGAAAGGAAAGATTAGAACGCGCGAGAATCCTTCGCCACGCCTCTGGAAACCGTCGTTGGACCAGTGGGTGGTTCCCCGCCTTACAACCACAGAAGATTTTTGCTCCTAGCTTACACAGTACATCTCTGCCTAATAGATTTGTTGGGGTATTGGGGAATACAACAATGGTGCTTGTATTGTGATTCCTTCTACTGTTATGTCTTGTGGCTCTGTGAAATGCAAAGTTTGAGTTTTACCCGAGAAGCCTACTGTCTTTACTGCTTTGCGTGAGAGGGGGAGCTTAGAGCCTTCTTTTCCAATGCTTGTAAATGTTGCTCCTGTGTCAATCAAAACGATGTCTGAGCTGGTTATTCACATCCACCATTATGGTTGGTTCTTGTGCAGGGTACAGTGAGGTGGGGCACTGTACCAGCTCCCCCTCTGGCTTCTCTGGGCATCTTCACATGTTACCTTGAGGTGGTCCCGAGTTTGTTGATTCTGCTGATTCTGGCCCATCCATGGTCCTGCCCAATTTCGCGGGGTCTTGCCAGCTTTGATTTTGTTGCTGGTTTCCTTGCTGTTGTCTTATTGGATAGGGGCAGTTTCTCATCATGTGATTGGGATCTTGACAGTTCCAGCATCTTCCTCCTCTCGGTGGTTGATAATTTCTTGGTTGAAACATTCCTCCTCTTCCTCTGCCTCTTCCTTGCCCTTGCCCCCACCCTCTGTTTTGTGGTGGATATTGTTGATACATTGGATAGGTCATTATTGGTTGTCCCACAGGCATTAGTTGCTGATTTCCTTGATCTGATATGGTTTGACTAGCTGGATCCTGCTGTGCATTTGTTGGTATCATCATGACTGCTGCTTGTTTAGCTGAACTTTTCTCTTCTTTGCGTTTCTCTTGATTTTCTTGTTTGCTCCGTGCTATCTCTCCGAGCTGTGCTTTGTGCAGCAATGTTATTAAATCTTCTGCTGCTTGTTTACTTGCTTCCTTCTTTTCCTGTGCATTTCCACAGCATGTGTGACATTTGCCTGGAAAGCTGCCCAGGGCAGTGCATTAAGTCCCACAACTGATTCAAGCTGTTCTTGTACTTCACTTGGGCGCCCTCTTCAAAATTATTTTGAATAATGTGAGGTTAGCCGTTGTCTCATCCCATGCTGACCCCATCTCTTCAGCCCATGCTTTCTGTAACTTAAGAATGAAGGCCGCAGCTCCTTCTTTTTCGTCCATTTTCAGGTTTTCCACCTTGGTTAGATCAGATTGAGTTGGGTATGCAGATCAAGTGCATTCCATACGTCATTTCTTTTCACTCCAAATGTCCAGCGATCATAATCTTTCTTGTACTTTAGGGGTGCTTTCACACCTTTCTTGCCTCTGTTTTTTGCTTTTTCTGGCGATGTCTTTGATTCTGGTCATGCTCAGGTGGTTCTAGTTCCTCTCGCTTTCTTTCCCATTCTTCAGGTGGGATATCTAAGTCATAATCATGTTCATAATCATATCTCCCTTCATTGCCGCTTTCTTCATTATCTCCCTCTTCTCCTTCAAGATTCTGAAATAACACTGTTTGTTTGTCTTGCTCTTCCTTTGTTCATTTTGTTGTCTGAAGCTAGTAATTCCATCCTCCCTTCAATGCGTCCTCCTGTTATGTCTAGTTGTATGTCGTGATACTCTCTCTTTCCTAGTACTGGGTAGAAGCTAATCACCTTTGGCTTCTTTACTTCAGCATATGGTGGTGCTTTCTTCTGTTCCTCAAACTCCTCCAATGGTGGGGCTGAGGCCTTTTCTGACCCTTTTCCCTCCTTACTTCCTGTTCCCTTCTCTGTCTTTTCTTTGTGCACTTTTAACATCTCCCCCTCATGCTCAAACCATTCAATGATGTCTAATTTCCGTTTTGTCTTTTCCTTCTTCTCTTTTTTTATTTCTCCCCAATTTCTTATTCTGGTCTTCATTACATCACACTTTTCTTTGTTAAATGTTCCTCTTCTGGCCATTGCAAATCCCAGTTGTCAGGTTTTTCCATTTTTCATGTATTTTTTGATCTCCTTTTCAGCCCCTTTATGCCTTATAATTATCACATCTACAGGTGTGATTGGGGATTCCTCCTTGCTCATGATGCACCCCTGTCTCGCTCTGTGTGCTTCTCACGGTGGCCTGGGTTTCTATTTTGAGCAGACCACTTTAGATGGACGTTTATCCGTCTCACTGTCTTACAAGGTCGTGTTGGATTCTTTCGGCTTTGTCCACTTAACGAGTTGATTTTATCGATTAGAATCGAGGTGGCTACACCTCTTTCCCACAAAACCTCTTTAGGTTCTACTACAACAGTTGCCGTCAGTCCTGAGCAATAATTAGATTGTTCAGGTACTTCTGCATTTAATTCTATCAATGGTTCCTCGTCTTCGTTGTGTGGGTCTGCTATGAAATCAAACAGGTGTATCACGGCTTTACTAGGTTTAGGGGCTTTCACTAGGGTGCGCAATACTGGGCTTAACAGTTGAGGTTTCAGACGCTTTTATTTTTCATACCAGTTTTCCTCTGGGAATATCTGGAGTAACACCTCTATGCCATGTAATCGTGTAATAGCCCACAATTTGTCTTGTATCTACTTCTCTGTCTGCCTCCTCTCTATACCGTTTCTATCTTTATATGTTCTTTCATCCCAAAATGAGTTCTAAGTCCGTTCGTCTCTATCTCTATGTCTATCAAATCCATACATTTATCTTGCTATATTTTCTCTATTTGATTTATTCGTTTATTCGCACTGTGTATGTCCGAGTGTATGCATGTATGTGTGTGTGTGTCAGCGAGCGAACACTATGTGTGTGCTATACTCCGTGCGCCTATGCGCATGCGCACCCCCCTTCGTGCGCTCCGTGTCTATACGCGCGTGCCCGCGCCCCCTCCTTTTCTGCTCCGTCCCTCGTCCACGCGCAGCTCTCCTGTGCTTCTAATGTGTGCGCGTATATACCATGCTATTTTATCAATAGTACAGATATGCAAATAATATGAGTATACTCACAAACTCAGCATCATCCCAAGCAGCGTAAGCAAACAGCAAGCAACAATACAAACACAGGCATACATATAAATTCATAGACAAAACATCAACATACAGAAAACACAACTATAAATCCGGTTTTTACAAAAACACGCTTTTCACGAACAATATGACAACAACACTTACACAACTGCAGTTACAACGTTTCTCTTTTTACCGTACATGTACACATGGCCATCACTTCATCTCAATAATCTCAATATCCTCGGTCCCACCCGTACTCGTAACGGTGACTCTCCGAGCCCTTTACTCTTATACTGACAACTCACGACCTTTTAAATGTACCCTTTCCACACCAGGTTACGAATCTGGATCCCCTAGTAAAGACCTATGGTATCTTTCCTGTTTTTAGACCATATGAGAAGTGTTGTCTTCTCACATCGGGACTTGCACCCGAATCACCAAGACTTCACTTTTGGGTTTACACGATTTCGGTCTGCTTAGTCTGCAACCTAATTAGACCATATGGAAAGTCCGACAGACTAAGGTACAAACAATTAGCCGTAGTTTCACGTGGGTCCCACCCTGCGTCTCTATACGCAGTGACTCTCCACCTCACAACTTTATTCACGTGGGTCCCACCCTGCGTCTCTATACGCAGTGACTCTCCACCTCACAACTTATGTCTTTACTTTTGCTTATACTCATCCAACACTAATTTTCCACCCGATAGTTCTTTGGCCCTAGGCCAGCAGTCTATACCCTCCCCGGGGCCGACAACCTCATAGGCATACAGTTACTAATCACAGACTTTGAGTATAACAGGTGTCTGCTTACCTTTTTTCTCTGAATTTTTGTTTCCAGCGGCTGTAGCCCACAGGATGCTCGGTCCCCTGTTCAGGTTTTCGACCTTTGTGCTGACCTTCAGGGCCCCACGTTACGCCAATAAATATGTCGGAACTCAGAGCCCGTCTCTGAGGCGACACATCGAGGGTGGATTTCTTTGCTCAGAGGATTCCCAATAATGCCCAGCCAATTCTAGAAAAAACACAAATATAATAGACACAAACCGCCAATGAAGGATCCTCAGTCCTGGATGAGTAAAAGCAAAACTTCTTTATTTCCATGCACGTTCCAAAGAGCTCAGTAGAAGGTGGGTACTTCACATCAAAATGAACAGCACATCAACAAATGATAGAGCACGCCATAGTGAGGAAGTACACTGACTGTTCGTTTCGCTTGTATTTATACCCTGTAGCCACCGTGTCTTTTCTATTTTTCAAATTCTTTGGCCTTGAGAAATTCCCTTATGTCTGCCTTCTTGCCGTTCCTTGTCCCCTTTGCCTATCCTTGTCAATTCCCTTATGTCTGCCTTCTTCTGCCAAGTCCCTTATGTCTCGGATCTTGCCTATCCTTGTCAATTCCCTTATCTTTGGCCTTGGTGTTCATTCTTCCAAATAACACCATATTTGGAGTTCCTGTTTTTTCCAATTTCCCTTATATTCGGCCCATAATTTTATACATAAAAAAAATATGAGTGAGTATAAAGCCCTTATTTCTCTCTGGATTCAACCATACGTTCTTCAGTCTCTCAAGTGTGAACAACCTTTTGCGGCCTATTTTGTCCTCCTGCATTTGCAATGGGTAAGTGTTATGCTTTATTCTTTTATAATGCTGTTTTGCTATTCTACTTTCATTTAATTGAGTTATAGCATTGTTTGTATACTGTGCTTGATTATAATACTTTTAATTAATAGTTGTATGCGCCTAGGTTATATTTTAATTGTGCATTCTGAACTGAATGTTACACTGTGTGTAGAATCTTTTTTCTTGCATGAGTGTTATCTTTTGCTTATGCCCGTCGTCACCGTGATTTGACCCTGTCTAATATCTTATCTCTGTTGGTCTCTTTTGCTCAGCTCCACCACGTTTGCCTCCCAGAACGACTCAGTTGGGCATTCTTCGCCGACAATTTCGCCAGTTTCAGCTCTCCTTACTTGCCGCTGAGCTTACTCATTTTCTTGAACATCTTTCCAGCCCAAGTGTCCCTGAGGATGCCTTCCTGCCTCCTCGCATTGTGCAGAGCACTTCACGCGTGACAAGAGCACACAGACTTCTCCTGAGCTCAACAGCCGTCACGGATGCTCCTACTTCCTGACACTACACCACAGTTTTCTCCCTATCCTTCACACTGGCCTGTTGCTTTGCCAAGTCACCGTGCTCCTGTGCCTTCACCTGGCTTCGGGCCAAGCCGCTCTTTCATGTCTCCTGCCCATGCTTCTGTGTCTTCACCCGGCCTTGGGCCTAGCTACTCCTACATGTCTCCTGCAGCTGCTGAAGCCCGTACGCCTTGCTATTTCAATAAAGATGCTTAATCTCCCTCAAGTTTGTTTCCTGTCCTTCTTTGCCTATTCTATACACTCATAACATTCAGTCAGATTCTATCCTACTCACACATGTAAATACCCAATTATTATTATTAATACTTGATGTAACTAAAGGTTTGATTAACATATAGATCAAATAGGTTTTGTCAGACTACTTCTATTATATCTAATAAGTTCTATATTGCTTTATTAAGTTAATTAGGTTAATTTAGTTTGATAATATTAGTTTGATTATAACACACGCTAGATATGGTTGATTAAAATATTTTTCTCGACAGTATGACAGCCTGAAAACTCCCTTCTGTCACAGATATTCTTCCTTTGGAAATTAATTTAAGGTAGTCTTCTATCATCCCATCAGTGGTTACAAGGTGTCTAAGCAATAATGGTGGGCGAAGTACAAAAACCATGTACTAGACTTAAAGTAGAGATAAACTAGGTAAAATATTACTCCAGTAAAGGTAAAAGTACTCCCTTTAAACATTCACTTAAGTAAAAAAAAAAAGTATTTGCCTTCAAATGTACTTAAGTAGCAATATATTATCGCTATTTGTTCTTGCTAAATCAACTCAGTTTATATGAAAAGCCTCTATTGTTATCCTTAGCACACAGGTCTATTAGTATAATGATATTAATAAGTACAACGTTGATTAATATCTATTCAAATTATCATGAGCCCAAAACCCTAAACCTACTAAAAAAAATTGTGCAAAGTTAGAATCAGGAGTTTCTTCCATCATTTATTCCTCTCCATATGTTCTGCTTGCTATTGAACTAAGTAGATACCACCCAGCGACAATGAAAAGAAGCTCTACCCTGATTGGTGGCTTGGCCAGTTAAGGTTTTATCCACTCATAAATAAAAAGGAATGACTGATTTCACAAAATGTAGTTGAGTAAAATGTGAGTAAGAGATTTGACTTTTAAATGTAATGAAGTTGAAGTAAAAGTCTTCCCAAATGGAAATACTTAAGTAAAGTACAGATATGCAAAAAAGCTACTTAAGTACAATAACACATTAGATTTACTTTGTTACTGTCCACCACTGCTAAGCAACTACTAACCCTCTAGCAAGGCAACCACACGGTGACAGGGTATGCCACCCAGTTTTGCAGACAAGTCACATTTTTTTTATTTTAAATGGACTCTCTGAGGCTCTCCATATAAAACTATCATAAACCTGACAGTTTTTCTGAAAATTGACTAGTTCCTAATAAGAGATCTGAGAATTTACAACAATCCAAAGAATTCTCCCCTCCCACCCCATGGGGTAGCTGGGTAATATTTAGATCTCTCTCTCTTGTCTCTCAGACAACTCCATGTGGCAGTAGTGTCATTGTGGTTGGCCTGGGGACCTTTCATTATCAGATTCCTTCTGACTTCTTTACTATTAAAACCATGCTTAATAGAAGTCCCATAGATTAGGCGAAAGCAACTTAAAAGTTCTTATAAGTTTGGCATTCTCCAACACAATTTGCTCATTTTCATCACAGGTTAATTTACATCATGTTTGATACGAATATGATACTTGCATACAACCCCAATTCTAAAAATGTTTGGGAAAATTTAAATACCACCTGAGAAGACCAGTTGCTGAAGTTTTGGTAGAGGAACATTTAAATCATATCTAATACAGGATTTAAGGTGCTCAACAGTCACAGAACATAAATTGGTGGTTGGCAGCATGTCTTAATTTTTCATGCCAATGAAACTTTAAGCCTGCTTCATTTACAGACACTGTGTACTTTATGTTCTGAGAACATTGTAATATCTCTTGTTTCCTATATAAAATTAAGCCTGATACAATATGCAAAATCAATATTGTATCAGGCTTAATTTTATATAGGAAACAAGAGAACTGATTGCCTTCAGTTGAAATTACCCAAACAAATAAAAAAGAAAACTTAAAAGGGAAAAACAGCATTGCAGCCCTTAACATTGAATGGTTCAGATCATCTTTCCAACAAAACAATTTTTGGTTATGTATTCAGAGCACATTTTCACATTTAGTAATCTTGCAGCCTAATGATAAATTGCTGTAAAATATTTTTTATTACTCTAATACACAAATCTTTACTCATTGTAAGGAATGTTTTATCCTCTGCTGCTTGGGCAGGATTGCCTTCTGTCCCCTGGACAGGATAACCCTTAATTCAGCATTTCCGTCTCGATCTCTGCTCTCCTACGTATACGGGGAAGTCTCAATGAAACACACAAGTCGGAAAAGTTCCAAAGTTTATTGTTACACACATGAAGATATACTTCCAGAGAGATGGAGAGAAAAAGGGAGGGCTGCCTGGTGTGTGTGTGTGTGTGTGTGTGTGTGTGTGTGTGTGTGTGTGTGTGTGTGTGTGTGTGTGTGTGTGTGTGTGTGTGAGTGTGTGTGTGAGTGTGTGTGTGTGTGAGTGTGTTTGTGTGAGACAATCCCACAAGGTCATGTTGGGCCTGCAAAAGATAAGCCTAAAACAGAAACAAAGGAACCACTTTGTGTGTACGAGCGAAGTAACACATCATGCCACAAAAGGATAGTTCAGGGTATGGTCAACAGAAACATACACAAAAAGTTTATTCTAGAAGCATACAGCAGTTCTGGGTCAACCTCATCTAGGACTAGTGATCATGGATATCTTACACTCATAATGACAAATTTTATTTTTTTTCTAGTATGTGAATTTGCAACATTTATCTTTCTTACACTGTAAAGATGCTTTCGTTTGGCCATGTCATAAAACCCATATAGGTGTAGTGTTGCAGTGATATTTAACCTGGGCTCAGCATACAATTTGTGCCTTGGTATGACAAAGCAAAAAGCAAATATTTTAAATTTGCTAATTTCAAACATGTTTTCATGTATCTTGCATTAAAGAGAGGGTTCTTTTTGGCAACTGTGCCAAGAAGCTCAGATTGTTGGTGTAAACTTTCTGCAAGTTTCTTCAATCACCACACATGATCCTTGGAGCTCAGAAAAATTTATAATTGTGTTATTTGTAACCTCTCTTTTTAAGCACCTTCACCCATGATTGCTCAATTTTCCTAGATGATCAGCTTTAGGAAAGTCTGACCACAGAACTTTACACCTAACAGTTTTGGAATGACCCAGCCAAATCTCAGCCCTAAATCCTATAGGGAATCCTGTGGGGGGACATGAAGATGGCTTTGTCTCAGAGATACAATATGACAGTAAAATTTATATAAAAGTTTTAAGTCAAGATTTACTATAAGCTGATAGCCTTGTACATCAAACGACTGAATGTTGAAAAGAGCCTGCAGTGGTCATTTGAGTATCAGAACTAGACTATATTAATAGTAAAAATAGTAGAAGGTAGTCTTTTCTTATGCATCAAGATTTCTTTAATATGTGGACAGCCAAGTGGATGTGCATTGCTAACCTGGCAATGAGGTTATTGGTAACCTTTCTTACAAAGGCCATTTTTCTCTTATTGCTCAACTTGCTTGCACAGCCAGCTATAAGACTTCTGGTTGTTTTAAACATCTTCCATTTATGGAATATTGAAGACTATATATTATTCTTGAACAATTTTTGCAGTGTGGGAAAAAGTCCACTGCCTTAAGAAATGCCTTTGCCATGAAGGGTTGTACTTAGTTTGCAACAGTAATCTGCTATATGGTACATGCAAATTAACATCAACATGAATGCCCAGATCTAAAGTTTTCTTTCAGTTTAACCAAGATACATTATGCAAAATTAGTACTGTGAGAGCAACTATGTTATTTAATTTCAGTTTATATTTGCTTGAAAAAATATGTTGCAATATATTTATATGCTGTCTTTTTTTCAGAGAGTAACAAAATGTACCTAGTTGGTTTATATTATTTAGATTACAACTTGCTTGCACAGCCAGCTATAAGACTTCTGGTTGTTTCAAACATCTTCTATTTATGGAATATTGAAGACTATATATTATTCTTGAACAATTTTTGCAGTGTGGGAAAAAGTCCACTGCCTTAAGAAATGCCTTTGCCATGAAGGGTTGTACTTCGTTTGCAACAGTAATCTGCTATATTATACATGCAAATTAACATCAACATGAATGCCCAGATCTAAAGTTTTCTTTTAGTTTAATCAAGATACATTATGCAAAATTAGTACTGTGAGAGCAACTGTGTTATTTAATTTCAGTTTATATTTGCTTAAAAAAATATGTTGCAATATGTTATATAATATAGGGTGTTCCCCTAATGCTCAAGTTTTGGACATACACAGTACATTCAGAAAATATTCGGACATATACATACAATATACATTTTGTTCTGTTGCAGCCTTTTGCTGAAATGCATTAATTTCTTTTCACATGGGTCTACACTCCATGCTTTACATTGACAAAGCAAAAACCAAATATTCAGTCTTCATGTGTCTTGCATTGAAAAGAGGCTTCTGTTTGGCAACTGTGCTATAAAGCCCAGATCCCTTTTAGGAACTCGAGCTGCGTCGGAACGCTTTGGGAATGCGACTGCGTTGTTCATGCTCTGAGTAATGAGTCTAATTAGTCAAAATTGAAGACAGGCTGTCACTGGCGGAGTGACGTCACAACCAGGAAGTATAAAGCGCACCTGGAGAGAAGCCGGCTTAAGCTGTTGTTTCAGGCTCTTACAAACCCGTTAGCAAGGAGCTGCTGGAGGTTGTGACACGTGCCTTTCAAAAGCTTGATATAGCTTGGCCGGCCGGTGAGCATAAAGCCCCTCCCTCGGGCAAGCTCGATGAGCATTTTTTGCTACCAGCGTCACAGCCTCCCCGTCAGGGCTTGCCAATCTTTCCTGACCCGCACACCGAGGTGTCCTTCAGCCCCCAGACCGCGGTTATACCATCGTCTTGGGGCTTAGGGATTATGGCTATGGTGTCATGTCATGGGTTGAAAAGATGCTAGCATGCTATCTCTCCCCAGGTGTGGCATCTTCCCCAAAATCCCCAACATTACCGACCAAACCCCTGCGTAGTTCCTCGTCGCTGTTGGGTAAAGCTTACGCCTTAGCAGGTCAGGCCGCTGGATCTCTGCACACCATGTTGGTACTGCAGGCATACCAAGCCAACCTGCTGTGGGGATCTTTTCTCTGTGCCCGTTTCCCCCCGGCTCCTTCGGGGACCTGGTTTGTTAACCCTGCCACAAAATGTGCTTCAGGGCACGGCCAGCCTACAAAGCTCCCTTCAGTTTCACTTGGCATCATTGCGGACCAGAAGGTCTCATTTCTAGAGCCGAGTCTGGGCATTGTCCCCCCTCTGGACACACAGGAGGTCAGTTTCGAGAGACTAATACCCTTAAGGGAGAATCTGGCAGCCTGGACAGCCTGCCAGACATGTCTCAGTGGGTCCTGCATACTGTAGAGCGAGGCTACGTGATTTAGTTTGGGTCTTACCCGCTACGGGCTCTCTCTCACTCTGGTGAGAAGCGAACAGGCTCTGTTTTTGGAACGAGAAGTAGACACTCTCCTTAGGAAGGAGGTCATTGAGGTGGTCCCTTTGTCAGACAGAAAGTCCGGGGTTCTACAACCGGTACTTCATAGCTCCCAAAAAGGACGGTGGGTTGCGTCTTATAATAAATGGTTTGGTTGCGTCCCAAAACTGCCAGATAATCATTGCCTTGCTTACCATGAAAAGAGATTAGTACTAGTATGCACAATGCAAAGAAAGAAAATACTTGGGTCCTGACAACCATATATCTAAACATTGTTGCACATTGTATTGTTGTTGTAGTTACAATAATGTGCTCGGCCACACAGCAAATATTTTTTCAAAAAGATTTTAAGAACTTGACAAAGAGTTCAAGGTGTTGACTCTGCTAATGAATACAATGAGATCTCAATCTGAGAATGTGCGATGTGCAATGTGTTGGACAAACAGATCCAATCAATAGAGTCCCCACACTTCAATTTATGGGATTTAAAGAATCAGCTGTTAACACGTTGGTGCCAGATGCCACAGCACTCAAATCATAAAAAAATCATATGTACTGAAAACTGACTCTTCAAGTGATGCCTAATACATACATAATATTACTCTTTGAGATATTCATTGAAAATTCAGCCACAGTTACCAGCAATAACCATTCAATCATCCAATTATTTTCTGGTGCAAGTACTCCTCTGACTGCAGGTATATTTTTTAATTTTAACATAACCTTTTAACTAATACATTTTAAAATAATAATTCATAACTAATTTTTGTAACAGGCTCTTTCTTTTAGAGTGATGCAAATCCAGGCCCCACCAGGATTGTTCTTGAATGTAATTATAAGACACTAAATAGTTGCACTATAAAGGTCTGTTGTAAGCTTACCATTGACTTTCCACTTCTCTGATGCAAACAGGCACAAAAAATGTTATCTTTAAATGATCTTTATTGCAGCTTCATTAGATATATAGGTGTCATATATACATCTCATCTCATCTCATCTCATCTCATCTCATCTCATCTCATCTCATTTCATCTCATCTTATTTGCCACTTGAATTCTAAATACACAAACCCATGAATGTGACCCAAGGTCAACTAATAGATAATTTGCCCAAATCCACTAATAACCTACATGCATACAGAATATTTTTAAAAAGCGGCATCTGAGACATCTAGTGGAAACTGTAAGAATTCCAGTTTGGATTTGACTTATAGGTCTGCTTAATGTTAATCAAAGATTATTGTTTAAAGTCCAATTTAGAATACATGTTACCCTCAATTATTAAAGTTTTATAATGGGACATATTTCGTGTAATTATTTTAGAACAAGACAATGTGTTTCTACACCTTTAGTAACAAGCTCTTGTTTCTTTTTTTTTGTTCTCATTGTTACTAGCTCATTAAAAATAGTGCCAGGATTGTTAGGTTAAGTGGGCATGTGGCTTGATGTGGCTTAGTATAATACCAATATCTAGGTACTATGTAAATCTCCTCTAATACGTGCTTATTTTGTATGTATTCACATGTCTACTTAAATGTATTCATTCATGTCCACCACATTTGCTTAAACTTTTTTATGGTTTAGAAAACTATTACAGCTGTCTCACCCTGTCTCAACCCTGATTTCTTCTTACCCAACAGTATCTACCCACAACACTTCATGAACGCCTACCTGCCAGTTCCATGTTGTCTGACCTTATGTTTGATGTCTTACCACATACCACATACAAGTCAAGCACTCCCAATTGAGCTGTGTATCCGCAGAAAACTGCACAGTTAGTGGTATAGCAGATAAAAGCACTGTTGCAGCTGGCTGTCCTTCATGATGAAGCACCCTTTCCATCATTGCTGGTGACAGGTTTTACCATCCTCCCATATTTATCCTACCACATCTTCTTCAGTGCTCCATTGGGGGGACACTTAATGTACCCTGAGTCTGAACCCCCTGTCACCTGCTCGCTCATAGAGCTCTACAGTCTCTACTGTGAGACAGCTGAGGAAAGTAAGAGCCAGCATCAGAGGACATGTTAATGCGTAGCTTCTCTTTGTAACTCAGGCCTTTAATGGGACAATAGAGGAGACAGGCGTGAAGAGGAAACTGAGCCGGTGTGTGTACAGAGTCAGTTCATTAAAACAAAAAGATAGACTGTGGGATTCATCATTGTCTTATTTGTTTTAGTGTGTGGGAGAGTGCTTAATAAAAGTATGGTGGAGTCTGTGGTTTGGGACAAAACTCTTTGGAGAGTCAGACAGTCAAGTTTAGTAAAAAACATTAATGCTCTTTCAGTGTTTTGTGAGCTCATTCATCCCCCCACACACACACACACACACACACACACACACACACACACACACACACACACACTATCAGGCATAATGAGGTGGAAAAGGCTGGGTCATGAAGACAAAAGAAATAACACCACACTGCTTTGTGATAGATCATTGCTAGACCTGCACAATGTGGCAAAGTGCCAAATAATGTGGAATTAATGCTGCATTTTGGTAAAACAATATTATATAAAAGATCATTAATATATATAATATAAAAGATTATTTTTAGGCTGTTTGTCATATCAAACCGCATTTCAGTTAACTGGCCAATCTCCAAGATCTTTACTCATCCAGAGCGTAGAAAAGGGCTAAGAAAATCACTTTGGACCCCACACACACCCAGTCCACTCTCTCTTCAGACTGTTGCCCTCTGGTCGGCGCTACAGAGCTCCGTCCACCAGAACAGCCAGGCACAAAAAAAGTTTTTTCCCGCAGACTATACTCAGCATAAACAATTCAAAAATTAATAATTACACATTGTCCATCATAACTGACACATTTGTACATAGAACCCAAATGGTCCATTGTAAACTGAACACTTATTTGTAGGTTTATTTAACATCATTTTTACTCTGTATATATTGCATTATTTAACTGTCTGGTTTACTATTCTGTTACATTATGTCTTTACTTCTCCTGCACTTGAAGCTCCTGGCGCCAAGTCAAATTCCTTGTGTGTGTAAGCATTCTTGGTAATAAAGCTATTTCTGATTCTGATTTCTGATCAATATAGTCTAGCAATACTTAAGCTAATATCAAAATTTTACAGAGCAACCCCATACTTTCTTTTCTTTTATCTATTTTGCTCCATTTTATGAAGAGTGTAATCTTTCATGTGTCTTTGTCAGGACACAATAATGAATGAAATGCGCTGACCCTGAAAATGGTGTTTTAGAAAGTAAAAAACGGAACATCAATCTTCTGTATGAGGTATGTGTAAAGTTAATAAAATTAGATATGTAATAGTTCAGATTTTAAGAACACTGCATTACAGAAGCTTGACATATGCACGTTGTATGAAATTGAAATTAAATGGTGGTCAAAAAAGTTTAATTCCTCACCCCACAATGCTTTCTTTTTCACATATTGTCTTATAAATGCTTAAAATAATTTGAGTCCAAGGTCTATGTGAAAGTTTTCTAGGTGAGTTAAAATTAATGGCTATTAAGATTATTTGAGAAATATTCAATAATTTGAGGTTTTGACAACATAAGCTTCTTTTTAATGGCTGAATCACAATCCAGACTTTAATCTAGAAAATCTGGAGGACGTTTACTGAAAGAAAACACACATTCCAATGGCAATCAAAATTAGGTTAATTGATTGATTGTAACTTTTTTAGAGGTTTCTTCATCTGAAAGGGCTTACATTTGTTATCGATCCTACTTTTTCTGATATTGCTTTGCTTGCATTCAATGAATGATGATAATAGGCTGCACAAAATTTGACTATAAGACACACACTGGTCAATTTCTTCTTATGTTGAGTTATTGGATGATACATTTTATTAGGTTTGTTTCATGGTGTCATGGTAGTACACTTCAGACAAGCCTTTTATTTTTTTTATTTTTTTTAATGAAGCAAAAATTAATTAGCCGGATCATGTTCTAATCACAGAAATTTAGTGATCATTAGAAGTTAAAGCCATTTAATTGTAATGCTTATAAATGCAAAATCACAGCAGGAAGAATTACTCAATGAGGGAGCCTTATTGCCTAAGGATATGCCATAATTACCTACACTTTTAAATTCATTGGTTAACAAGGCAAAACATGGCACACCACATGAGAAATAAGTAGTCTTCTTTTGGTAAATTAATATTATACGTGTTAATGCAAAGCACAGTTATATGGCTCGACATATACCCATTGATTTTTCTTTAATGCTGCACACACTGTTTGGATATTTTTAAGACCTTTTTTTATTTGCACCAATAGTGTGCTTCTGCTGAGAATGGCTCCAATTAACATTACTTTCACTTTAGGGGGAAATGTTTTATATTCATTAATGTTCTTTGCTATAGGTCATTAAGCGCTGAAAAAAAGAACATGCTCCCACTTTTCTGTTCATCTGCTCTTGATGAGCTTTTGCAAAGAGTAATGTAACCTCCTAATTATAATAAAATTAGAATCTAATTATTCAATAGGCATGAAGTGATTATGAAATGACATGTTTCACATGCATGCAGATATCTTTGAATGTCTTTGAATGTTTTTACCTGATTTTAGTCCTTTTAGCTTCACTGAAAACACACTTTTTTTCTATTAATTAGACTTCACATACCATTTTTTAGTTGTTGTTTTGTTTTTTTTATGTTAAAATCTAATCAATATATCAAATTTAATTAATTAGATTTTATGTTAAATATATATTACATGTAGTGAATTGTTTAATTATTTGCCTCTTGTTTAATAAATTATGCAGTAAAATTACTAATTTATAAAAAAATATATATTTATACAATACAAAAGGCCTGGATGTTACAAAAGAAAACCTTAATTTTATTTTTTTAACTTTGAAATGTTTTTGCAGCATTCAGGGTGGAATTGTTTTTAATTACGCTACTAATTTGTTTGTACATTTGAAAGAGGTTTCTAAATTCATTTACCTCATGGGCATGTAGATGTTGAATTCAGGCCATGAAAACCTTGTATTTAAATCTAAATTCACATACTAATCAACTACAGATACAATATCCCTTATCTTTAGCGTGAGGTGGCATGTAGTTTTCTTGGCATGTTGACATACATTTTATGAGGAAGGGTGGATATACCCTGACAGCTATATACAGTTTCACCCCAAACACAACTATTTCTAATGCTTTCATATGCTATAGCATTGAAATGTCTCTTCTCTGGAACAAAGAAAACAGAGCTCAACAATGTTGATGTGAAACATCACACAGTCCTGCACAGAACCCTGACCTTAACCCCACTAAACACCTTGGGGACCCCTTTGCCCGACATCAGTGCTGTGACCTCACTGATGCTCTCATGGCTGAATGAACACAAATCCTCAGTCACACTTCAAAATCTTTTGTGGAAAGTCTTCCCAAAACTGTGGTGGTTATTATAACAGGTGACCAGATTCATGTTAAAGCCAATAGTTTTGGAGTGAGCTGTTCAATATTCAGGTGTCCACATACTTCTGATGTTAGTGTGTATTTGCAAACATTTAGTTCATAGCAGAACCCATTCAGATTCGACAGGTATAATATATAGAAATATGTTTGTAAATAATAGACTCTAAATAAATGAAGCAGTGGCATCTGATCCCCTGTTAAATCAAACACTGCAACCATATATGTGGGTAAATGTCAGGCCTTTGTTATGCATTGCCTCTTATAATAATAAAATCTAACCTAAAATGACAATAAGCTGGAGCCTGCCTATAACACTAAATCTGCAAAAACAGAACTAATTTATATTCCCAATTTCATCGTGTGTCCATGTGTGTGTCCGCCTGCGTGTGTGTCCATGTGTGTGTGTGTGTGTGTGTGTGTGTGTGTGTGTGTGTGCACGTTGACCTGCTTGTCTGACCCTCTCACCATGGGTTTTAAGAGGCCATCTGAGTCATATTGTCTCTGAGTTCATTCAGATCCCTTATAAAGCGCATGCTGAGCTTATATTGTAGGGCATATTTGGAGTGCTGAGGTAGTGACAGTTTCCAGATTTCACCATGTGAGGTTTCCACATGCTTCTCGGTCAAAGAAGACATGCAAAATATGTGCTTGTGAATATAAATATCAATCCAAAGTCAAGTCACAGCTTAGGAAATCATTATTAAAAGATCAAGGCTGAGAGACCATATTGATATTCAAGGTACCTTATAATCATATTAACCAAAAATATATATACTGCATACTAAATATTAATAATATTATTATTAGACATTAACTTAATTTTCCTTTACTCTAAAGTAAAAATGATTCATTCACTTACACTGTATTAGAAAAACTGGAGTGGACATTTTGGTAGCCCTTTACTACTGATAATGAGATTTACACTCAGGTCCCAACTGCTATTGTAGACAATTAATCAAGACTTCCGGACCAATCAGAATCAAGAATCTAAAAGCTCTGTACTGAAGGTCTTATTGACCGTAACTCCTCCTACTGGACGTATAGGCTAATTAAGGAACCTCAAACTGCACCATTTTCTCACCAAACTGCGCAAGAGAAGAGAGAATCCAGAGCCTGCATCTGCATCCTGCACCAGTTTGAGTTCTTTTTCTTTCTTTTTCTCCCTGCAACACTGAGTGGATGAAATACTTGCAAGTGGATTGGGAAGCACCCTGACTCTAAATTCACCTCCGAGTGAGTTCACATTTCAAACCCTAAAGCATGACACCGACAGACTTGGTTCTTGAATGTCCATTGCAGCACTGAGATATCTTTTGCACGTCGAGATGAACCCCGCTTTTGCGCTAATGCCGTCCGCCACGGGAAACCTGAGCAAGGTGAATCGCGAGGGCTGCGAGCCAAACCCGTTGGAGCGACTTCCGCCAGCCGCGAGCTCGAACAAACCCCTCACGCCTTTCAGCATCGCAGACATCCTCTGCAAACCGAGCGCAGGTGCACGCGATCACCTGAGTTCACCTGCGCGCGTCAAGCGCAGCGTAGCGTCTCCTCTGAGCCACACGTCACCGCTGTGCGCCCTCCAGGAGCTCACTAGTAAAACCTTCAGGGATCTGGAGCTCGGTGTGCTGCAAGCTGCAGAGGGTAAGACTCAGTGAAGCCTAATAATGCATTACATTTAATTTGCCCCGATTTATTATTATTATTATTATTATTATTATTATTATTATTATTATTATTATTAATATTACTATTATCATTATAGTTATATCTATATATCTATATCCCCCCTCTATTTATTTATCTCTCGTTCTCTCTCTCTCTCTCTCTCTCTCTCTCTCTCTCTCTCTCTCTCTCTCTCTCTCTCTCTCTCTCTCTCTCTCTCTCTCTATATATATATATATATATATATAGATAGATAGATAGATAGATAGATAGATCATCTCTGATTGACAGAGCTCATCTATAGATAGATAGATAGATAGATAGATAGATAGATAGATAGATAGATAGATAGATGATAGATAGATAGATAGATAGATAGATAGATAGATAGATAGATAGATAGATAGATAGATAGATAGATCATCTCTGATTGACAGAGCTCATCTATAGATAGATAGATAGATAGATAGATGATAGATAGATAGATAGATAGATAGATAGATAGATAGATAGATAGATAGATAGATATTACTATTATATATAACTGTTGTAAAACAAACAAATACTGGGCAAACTATAAAGAAATAAATGTGCTAAATTAATTTAATTAATATAATTGTTTATTTAATGTTTAGTACTTCTTAACTGTAATTGCAAAAATACAAAAACAAAATGTTTTAAATAGAATAACTGGAATTTCTCCTTTGTCTTCTTCTTCTTCCTCTTATTATTGTTGTTGTTGTTATTATTATTTAAGTTATGGTAAAGAAATGCTGTATAAAAAAAATTATAATTTATTTTGCATTTACAAAAGAACCCATTCTTGTACAACTCGCAGGAAGAGAGGGCCGCGGCGTCTTTAGCCAAAGAAGCAACCCCAAAAAGCGCAGAAAATCCAGGACCGCGTTTACGCATCACCAGATCTACGAGCTGGAGAAACGGTTTTTGCGTCAGAAGTATTTGTCTCCAGTGGACCGGGACCAGGTGGCGCAGCAGCTGGCGTTATCCAGCGCGCAGGTCATCACTTGGTTCCAGAACCGGCGCGCCAAACTGAAGCGGGACATAGAGGAGCTGAAAGCGGACGTGGAGTCGGCCAGGGCTGTGGGAGCCGTGTCTTTAGAGGAGGAAACAGCCGCAATGGGTGAGCTGGAAGGTAATGCTTTAAAAAGCAGGGGACACATGGCGACACAGTGGTCCTCCGAGCTAAGACACGAGCTGCCGAGCGCGCACAAATTGCGCATGTTGCGCGCCACGTCGTCCTCCTATTCAGACCACACGAGTCACACTGACTCTGAAGACGAGGACGTGGAAATAGACGTGGATGACTGATTGCCGGGTGGAACAAGGAAATAAATGGCACACTTTTTTTTATTTACATTATTCATATTCATGCATTGTTTCTAATGTCATCGATTAAAGATATACATACACATGTCCTTTCATTCCCTGTGATTTGGGGATGAACCAGAACAAATAACTGAACTCAGATATGAATATTTATAACAGATCTGTTTATCCTGTTTGTACAGCGAGAGTTGTATAATATTTTAGGATGCAAACTTATTACCTCTATTTTTCTATTTTATAGGCCAATTTCTCATTTAATGTGTTGGAGAATAAAATGAATTATTTGCAAACTATTCAAGTTGTCCCGATTCTTATTGCTGTTGTTATTACACCTAATAATGATCGTATCCGACTTTGACCTTCTTTTTTTATAACGTAAAAGAAATGGCATTATATAACAAATCAAAACATTACATACCCCAAAACTTATACACACGCTCATTCGTGTAAATCGAGCCTGCAGCCAAACCCAGATCCAAAAATTGCATTCAGAAATCATGTTTCACATTTTTCATACATAGAGCCTGTATTTGTTTTGGTCACGTGATTCATTTATTTCTATATTCTTGCACAGGTTTCTATTATTTTCCATTACTTAATTTATGTCTACCTGCTTTCCCCTCTAATCAGATTCATTTATATTTACATTTTAATTCTTGATATATTTTTTTAATTATATGTTTATTTATTTTTAAAGCCCCTTCACGTGTTTGTTATGTGATCACATAATAATAACAAATCTAAATTTCTTTAAATAGATAATTTGCTAGGGTTTTTTTTTTTAGTGGGGGGGAGGGGGTGCTTTTTTATTTATTATTTATTTATGTATTTATTTATTTATTTATTTATGTATTTTGTGTATTTTATGTATTTATTTATTTATGTATTTATTTATTTATTTATTTTTTACCAGGTGCATCTTAACTTCATTAAGAATATTTGTCATTCTAGTTAACTAATTGTGTTCAGCCGTCAGGAAACAAAAGGTTAAAAAACAAAACTTGGGCCTACTCTTTAGCAAGCGCTAACTACCGCATCTTTCTCTCCTTCGTTTTGCAGCCATTCTTACTATTGTTTCTATTCTGTTTCAATAGCAGTTCGCTCTGCTTTCTTCTTTCTGTTCCTTCTATAAGCGTGTCTCGGCTTTTTGACCCTGCATCGTGTGTTTTGGCCATTCGGGCCCGAAATTTATGTGAGAAACACCAATCTGGGAGTCTGGTGGAGAAAGGAAGCCACAAAAAAACCACAAAGTTTGGGTCCAGTTTTTTTTCACTCTAGCATTTTTTTTGTTCGCACACAGACGAGGCCGTAATTTTCGCTTAAAAAGCATGAAGGCTGATGTGACACAGTGTGAAAGGCTGAGGGAGAACCTCCTGCGGTGCGCCATACTGAAACAAGCGCGTCCCGGCGCACGGAAAAAGACGCAAACGCTTGCGGGCCATATGGTTTTTAGAAATTTCCCCACAATTTCAGACAATTTGATGGATTGCGTTAACCCTTCCTTTTAAAGCCGTTTAACACTGCACAGACAAAAGGCACACAGTGGCTTTTTTTTTGTACAGAGGGCATCTGTACTCATGAATGTCCGCTCTTTTCTTTTCCCTTTTTAAACCCGGCATTTTTTAACAAGTCAATGAATTACAATGAAACGCTCTCTCTCTCTCTTTCTCTCTCTCTCTCTCTCTCTCTGGGTTCGTGTGAGTGGGTGGGTGGGTGGGTGTGTATTTGAAGGGAGATTTACATTATATGTTTAACTTTTTCTTATTTGTGTGTGTGTGTGTGTGTGTGCTTTTCATGTGAAGTGTTGTTCAAACCTCCATTATTATTATTGTTGTTGTTTAGATTACATTAGATTGGATTAGATTAAATCTTATTGTTATTGTGCACAGTAAAAGTACAGAGCCAATGAAATGCACTTATCAAATGTTATGTTGCATAAAATATGCAGAAATCAGGTCTTGAATAAAGACCAGTTAAGTGCAAACGACACAATGTGCAAATATAAAGACCTAATGTCCTAAAAAAATGCCCAGTGACCAACTGGTGATTATACATAGATTACATAGATGATTATAGAGCAAAATGTGCAAAGAAGCATGAAAATTAGGCAATCACATGGCAGTGCAAATCGCAGGTGTGCAAACAGCATTTATAATGAACAATAAAAGTTTTTTTTAAACATAGATCAGAGTGAAAATGTACAGTTCAGTGTCTGAAATCAGCATTGTGTCATAAAGGTATACTTCAGCATTTGAGTTCAGTTTTTATTAGGCTGACAGTTAATGAGATTTCTAGTGCAACAGTGAAGACTTCTATAGTATTTTCCAGATGGTAAAGGAGAAAACTGATCATGATTGGGATGAGACTTTGTATTTGATTATGGTTCAAACTCTCTGTAGGCCTTGTGGTGGCAGTATTTGATTGTTGCTTGCTGTTTGTAATAATCTCACATATTATGTTCCCCATGGAGTAAAGTGAGAGTCAGATAAAACTGAAAAAAAATTGTATGTTATATTTATTTTGGCAAAATGTAAACAGTCAAAAAGTTCAGGCTAGGCTCTTTTCTATAAAACATCTGTATTAATTACAAGGAATCCAGCCATGCTTTAACATTGGATTGATGCTTTACCATATAGACTTTGATGTATAGATTGATTCAGTGAAGAATAATAAGCGATTACATATCAATCTCAATCATTTCACCTAACACCATTTAAAAATCTTTCAAATCTCGCTTATATTTTGTGAGTCACATTAAAAGTGAAGGAACTGGTGAACATGCCCACAACTGAATGATTTCTCAAAACTTTGAACTGTATGAATTAGTCTATGCTCACACTACAGATAAAGGTGCAATATTGACATATTTGTTACTTATTAACCAAAATAAAATAAAATAAAACTGTTTGACATTGAATTTGCTCCTTCCGGCATTTCACACCTCATTCAATTTGGCCTTGCACAAATATCAAAGTCACCAGGAGGGGATAAACAACTATGTGCTAATTCTTTTCATCATCCACAGTTCAGGAATCAATACCCTCATGCCCGCAAAGCTCCTCACTCATCTACAGGGTCTGGGTCTGGACAGCTGTGCAACTGGATATGGCAGTGCAGCTAGAATACCTGGTATGTCAGCTGTTCCACATAGATTAAAAAAACAGCTTTTAAGTGTATTTTTTTGGCATGGATGCTCTGGTAGCACCTGCCAATTGGAAAGTGCTACTAGAGCATCCATGCCAAAAAAATACACTTAAAAACAGTTATTTTCCCAAGACCATCTAACATTCAATGACAGCATGTTGTATTGTATGTTCCTCACACACACTGTGAATCTTCTGAACATGTATCATTTGCACATATACTTTCACTACTTTCTATTGTATACTTACTATCACTTACTCTGTACACTATTCACCAATGTAGCATATATTCTGTATTCTCTCTCTCTCTCTCTCTCTCTCTCTCTCTCTCTCTCTTTCTCTCTCGGGGGGGGGGGGTTCCCCTGGAATCTCCCCAGAATGGAATCAATCCAGTTTGTGTCACCCATTGGCATCACTGTCTGTAAATTCCTCAAGAAAACACGATGTGGCGCACTTCAGCATTTAATTTTTGTAAAGCCTGTAGGGGGCGCTCCTAATGCTTATGAGAGCCACTACAGGTAGTCGTCTTACGACCATTCGACTTTACGACCACAATCGCTAGCCGCGGCGTACGACAGTGCGTACCAGCTTCCGGCATAATTTCACAGAACTGTACATATAGCCTACTCTACTTACGACAAAACGGTCGTGTTACGACCGGTCTGTCGGTCCCAATCGTGGTCGTAAGTCGACGACTACCTGTATCTGATCTCCACTGGCCCATTCATTAGAGATAAACTTATAACGTTAAACTTATAGGCACTAACATATAAAGTCATATTCTATAACCTATTTATCTCTGTAAATCTGCTTTGGAACAATGACAATTGTTAAAACAGCCATAAAAAATAAAACTGAATTGAATTGAAACTGAATTACATGTATGTGTAGGATGTCTTTATTCGTTGTGTCATTGCCATTTCGCTTCACTGGAACTGAGAGGTCTAAACCTGTTCCATCATCACTCATGTGCACAAAGCAAGTTCCATAATAAGGTTGATGACTGCACCCCAGGTCTCCACAACATTAAGACCACACAGATGATCTTGTGTCTGAATGACTCTACACCATGTCTAGGACTTGTCAGTGCTTCTTAAAGAAAAAATTCAAGGAGCACTTTTCCAACTTTAACATGCACATTATTGTGTTTTTATTTATTAATTTAAGTTTAACAGTTTACTGGCACTCTTCCTTGTACACTAAAATCTAGTTATGTTTCTTTCTTATTTTAAATAGGGTGAATAATTGAGCGGCTTAAAAAAAAAAAAACTAGCCAACTGCGCATAACTTGTGCATGAAAACTGCGCAAATGTCGTGCCGTTACAATGCTCATGAACCTCCCAACCGGAAGTTGCGTTACGGCGGTACAGCTGGCGGCATTTTTGTTTTGGATGTGACTAGAAACAGCTACAGAAGAAGAATGTAGATGCTTCGAAGAGACATTCTGAAAGCTGGAAATATAAACAAATATTAATAAAACAAAAACATAACATATTAAAAACTCGCGTGTGGTAAGTGTTTACGCTCTAAACATTTTTCTATGCATATTAGCATAGCTAGCTAGCTTAGCAACGAAACAGGAGGTACGTTTCAATCGGCCCTTTTATCTTTATATTTAGTGCACTACATAGGGTAGAAAGTAGCACCCGACGCATTATATATAGTACACTATATTTTATATAATGAGGCGTTTAATATCGAGCCATGTACGTGATTATACTGTATGCATAGTTGTATAGCTTGTGTAATATACCTTGTACGTGTAATATACCTGACACGAAATCTACCACTTGCATATTATCTTACAATTATTTGAGCACACTTTCTTTTTTAGTGTTTTTTCAGTATTTTTTTTTTTTAATTTTTATTGTACATTAATACCGAATACATACATATTATGAAGAACACGTATGGAATTATGTAGGAAACAACAGCGTCTTAAATAACACACTGTTTTGTATTTTCGATTCTTCATATTAGAAACCTTTTGCTTTGATGAAAACTTTGCACGCTCTTAGCATTTTCTTAGTCACCCATTCTCATGAGGAATGGTTTATCAACAATCTCGAGGAGTTCCCAGTGGTGTTAAGTGTTTGTTGTCTGCTTTTCCTTCACTCACCAGCTGAACTAATCCCAAACTATCTCTGTTGGGTTTAGATGGGTTATTTGTGGAAGCCAGGTCATCTGATATTCAATTCTTCTTGTACAAATATCTCTTACATAACCTAGAGGGGTGTGTTTGGGGTCATTGTCCTGATGGAAAACATATGACAGTCCCACTAAATGCAAAATAGATAGGGTGGCATGATGCTGCAGAATGCTATGGTAGCCATGCTGGTTAAGTGTGCCCTAAATTTTGACTAAATCACTAAGAGTACAATTGCAAATCACAGTGGGAACCACACAAAGACATCAGAGTTAGAATCAAGAATTTCACTCTTCAGGCCAAATGACAATTTTCACTGATCTAATGTCTTTTTCTTGTGTTTCTTGGCCCAAGCAAATCTCTTCTGCTGGTTGTTTTTCCAAAGTAATAGTTTCTTTGCCGCAATCCGACCACGAAGGCCTGGCTTACGCAGTCTCCTCTGAATAGTGGATGTTGAAATATGTCTGCCACTTAAACACTGAGAAGCATTAATGTAAATCAACAGTTTTCTGAGGCTGGTGATTCTAATAAACGTATCCTGCAGCAGAGGTAGCTCTTGGACTTTCTTTCCTGGAACAGTCCTCATGTGGGCCTGTTTTCTCATTGCTATTGATGGTTTTGGGGATAGATTTTAAGGTCTTGTGATTTTTTGGGACCGACTGACCTTATTTCTCAGAGTAACAATTGAATTGCTTTATAGACATTCCATATCATTTAATGACGAATAAAAATGTGCTCTGTCATTTTCAAGTTACTACTGTCTTTAAGCTGTAAACATGAATAGAAACAAAATAAGCCTTTATTTGGTCAAATAACTTTTATGCTATGTATTACTTTTGTGACCATATGTGTTTAATTCCTCACAAAAAGATTTTGATGTTGGTTAAGTTTTACTTACTTTTAATAGGCTAAGGATTACTGTAATAACACAATCTGCAGTTTAAATGATTCATGGCAAGGCTTCTTTATGAGAATAAGAGTTATAATATGGTGGTCCAGCAGTTTAATTATCTCTACTATATCTACAATAAACTAATTAATAACAAATGGTTACACAGTACATTTTAAAGACTAATTTGTTCAGATCAGTCACAGTCTTCCCAAGAATTAATTCAGTCAACCCATATAATAATTTTTAAACTGTTATGACAAGAGGTGTAATTATTACATAACACTTTTGTTAACAGTCTCGCCTATTTGTCATAGGTGTAAATTCGGTGGTCTGACGAGAGAGATTAAAAATTTGGTTCCTACTCAGGCACAGTACACGTAGGGGAAATGTGTTTTGACAGTTTCTTTTCAGTTCAGTGCACAGCATCCACCTTACACACTAGTCTACTCTGTAAGGTGTTTTGACATTTATTTATTTTAAACAGACAGGAATGGAGAAGGAGAGTGAGGCTGCTGAGGCCGCTGAGGCCTCTGTCCTCTCCTCAGGGTGTGCTGAGGCAGTGCGTGCTGAGCTGCTGGACGAGTGCGAAGAACACTTTGAGTTTTTACAAAAGGTCATTTATGTAATTCTGTTTTTTTTTCTTTTTTTATTATTATTTTTTTTATTATTATTATTAAAGTCGAGTTTATTCTACATTAGTGGATGTGTAGAAGAAATGTGAAGTCATGCCTACTAAGATACATACATACACACATAGAGATTCCTAATGATAAACTGCTCACTCTGTATTTTAAAATTGTGTTTTTCAGCTTCAGAATGAAATTGTCTCATCAGATGAAGGGTCTGGCGATGGAGAATCAAATGAGGTGAAACGTCTTTCATTATCAGTACTAGGGCTGCAACTAACCATTATTTTGATTATCAATTCATCGATTATTTTTTCTTTGATTAATTAGATTTTTAAAATTGATTATTATTTTTTTCATTAGATGTTTTGCTTATTATAACTATAAAACCCTAATTCAGGGTACTTATGTATATAAATGTACTTAAAAAAATGCAAAAGCTACATATGGAGTTTTTTGGGTTTTTTTGCGCCATTTTAACGCTTATAGTGGCTGCATGTTGAGGAGTGCATGGAGAGGTTTTCCCCTGTGAACAAATTCACTCATGCTCATTTGAGTATGCAGGGTGAATCAATTTGTTTAAATCAAAATTTGTGATGTTTTTTAATGATAATTGCAGATGGCAAGTTGACAACCATGCAAAAAAGATCTATAAAATGTAATACAACATTTGTTTTGACAATGAAAAAAAAAATACACAGACATTTTGTTCAGTTGTGAAGATATAAGTCGTAGCACAGTCGTTAAGGCTTTGGAGATCGGATTGTCACAATTTCAAATCCCACCACCACCAAAGCTGCCACTCATGGGCCCTTAAACAAGGCCCTTAACCCTCCCCTGCTCAGTTGTAAGTTGCTCTGGATAAGGGTGTCTCCCGAATGCTATACATATAAATATAAGCATCTAGGATATGTAATTTAGTATAAATAATAATTTAGTATAATAATTAAATGATAAATGCACAAATTAAATATACAAACATTTGAAAACATGAATTTGAAGGTGGATATGAAATCACATAGTTAACTGTTGTACTATAAAATGAGAATAAAATGAAGAAATGCTTCAAGCTAACAGGCCTGATTTAAAAAGAAAAAAAAAAGGAAAAAATATGCATTGGTGTACAAATGCATGAGAATTCGCTGAAAACCACCACAGCGACTAAAAATGAAATCGTTTGTTATTTGCTGCTTTTAAATTTATTTTGTTCGCACCATTTAAATCGAATCCTTCACTACGTCGCGAGCGAGCCAATGACGCAACCTGATGCTCCCGAGTCACGACAGAACAGATCCAGTGCGACTGTCACAAAGTTACAGTTTCCACAGTAGCACTTTATTAAACTAGACTATTTTCACATGATGATGATTATACAGTTTTTGCTTACCGTGCTGATTTTTCCGCCTTCATCCGTGACACCAGTGTGTTTTCTGTTCACATGCTCGTGCATCAATGTGGCCATTTTGCACCGACTGTGTCATCTTGCCTTGACGCTAACCCCTGTAACCTGAGCAGCCCAACAAATCGATAATTGCAAAAGCTAATACTGCAATATTGTGAAGCATATTTGTTCTTTTTTAGTATATAAAAATGCAACCTTTTTTTTTTAACCCTGGCAGGCAATAAACCGTTTGAATGCCATCATGACAGAGCTGGAACAGTGGCAGGAAATGGAGCCCAAATGTAAGTCATTATTAGTTACATTTTATTCATGTAGCAGGTTTAATTACAGAGATTGTTATAAAGTAGCTTTACATATATTAAGGTGAAGATTTAGATCCCTACTGTGCAAGAGAGCGGTAGAAAAAAAAAATTCAAGAAGCCACCCTCTTTTGGGTGACACCAGATATAGAATAATAAGACATTACAGTATGTAGGTGTAGAGGAGCAAAGACTCACTGTAGTAAGGAAAGGAGTGCAAAGGAGGTTCAGTATGAGCACATTGTGAATAAAATGAAATACAAATCTGCTTTGATTTGGGGAATAAAATATTTTGTACGTTTTCAAAATATACCACCAGTGTAAATGCTTTCTTCTGCTGCTTTTCTTTGTCAGTACTGTCAACAAACCCTGACATTTTATTGGCCATCGGAAAGCAAGAGGTGAGCTTTCATTATTTAGAAGTAGCAGTTCACAATTTCTTGTAATTTTTTCCAACATATTTTATGTATTTTTTTGTCTTTAGCTGAAAAAACTCAACAGTCAGCTGAAGATGGTCCTTTCCTGCTCCCAAGCAAGGCGAGATGCCCTGAAAGACCTTTTGCAAAGGTGTCATTTTCTTCAATAACAGCACAAATCGATACATTATCACTGTTGGATCTTTAAATTTGATTGGCCAGAAGGTTTTATTTTAAATATTTATTTATTTATAACAGGGACTGTGACTTAGGGTCAATGTAGTTTATCAGTAGCTTGAAAAACTGCAAATATTATTTTCCCTGAAATGATACAGTAAAGAAATGACAGTGTGTCATTCATTAACTAATTAATTGGACAATATCTGTGGTATAAGAGGATTAAAACACTCTGGGTCTTGCTGTTCCCGTTGATCTTAGGGGGGGGAGCCAGTACACTCCCAAGTGTTTTATTTCTTTCATGAAAACACACCACAAATACACACATTTTATTTGTTCGTTTTTAGAGAGCAGGCATGGCTGGAAGAGAAGAAGGAGGTACAAAGCGCAGTGACTGAACGCGCCCTAACGTTGCGTGAGGAAAATGAGAAGCTCTCCGAACACAGGTACTTCAATAATATTGAAGTAGTACTGGGTATTTTATGTGTTTAAATATTCAGAAGAATTTTAAGATTTTTTTTTTAATGAAATAGGAAAAAAAAAATCTCAATCGTTTGTTTGAATGGATGCTTTAGTGAATTTAGTGGCTCCCGTGGGACTGTCGCAATAATTCCTAATCTTCTTAATCCTGGGGAATTTAATCTACCAGAGAAAGTGATTGTATGAAACTGGGTGTGTTTTATATAACAAATTGTCCTGAATTAATTGTAATGGTTCATTTGGCATGCAATTCTTTTTTTTTTTTTTTTTTTTGCAGCATTCTACAGGACATTAAAAGAAAAATCACCAAGGTGAAGGATTATCATGGCACTCTCATGGAGACGCTAAGCGACATGTTAGTCGAGCATTTTCCTCTCCCTGGTCAACAAGCGGTCGCCACCAAGAAAAAGAAGGTGCTTGTTATTCCCTGAGGCTGTACCATAGACAGCACTTTGGTCATAAGACATTTTTGGTTACTAATCATTATTCTGTTTATTCTTATAGGGTGCTGTTCCAGATTATGGACCAAACCTCATCTCACTCAGTGAGATCCTTGAGGTACATACATTTTTTTTTTACGTAAATTCTTAAGAAGGTGTGTATCATGTGTCAATCGTGCAATGTGTTATTTCTGTTTGTCTAATGCAGCAATTAACAAACAAAACCTTGGAAACACCTCACGAGCCTTACGTGATGATTGATGACTCCTTTTGGCCACCGTACATAGAAATGCTTCTTCGTAACGGAATTGCGATCAGACACCCGGAGGACTGCAATAAAATTCGTCTGGAAATGTTTCGTTAATTTTTTAAATATATAAATCTTTTTTTTTTTTTTAATTGATCAGGTTTAATTAGTCAGCCCATCATGAGATATATGTACAGTCTTTTATACTCTGATCTTTGTTTTAATGTGTATTTAAAAAGCAAATTGGTAAATAAAATGGCTAAAAACTAAACCAGGATCACTGAGTGGTATCATGATGCATCCCTGCACTGTAATGTGGTTTTTGAAAAGGAAGGGGATAAACAGTAAATGTTTAACATGATAAGTAGTGTTTTAGGTACAACCCCATTATCTATATGTATATTTCGAGGACAAGGGCACCCAGGCTAGACTGTTCTTGGGGCTATGATGGGTGTTAAGCTTGTATTTAGTGTATGTTTTGCTGCTGACCTCTAGTGGTAGATGGATATTAGGAGTAAATAACATCTGGAGTAGTTTTTATACATTCTACACTCCATTATAAAGTCTGATCTAGTCAGAAAACACTGGATATGGATCCTTTAAAGCAGCATAGATGCATACACAAAAAGTCTTGACACGTGTAATCCTCAGATATATAAATACATTTATTTTTAAGTATAAACAATAACAGCCATGTGGGGTCACATCACTATATGGGAAATGACATTATTCGGCAATCTAGGTCTCTCATATTTGTTATATCCATGTTTAGAACACGTAAACTGCCTATTTTTTATACGGTTAAAAAATGCTTGTAGGACGTGTGTTGTCTTGTGGCAGCCTGCAGCTGCAAACATCAGACTGAAAGCTCATTGAGCTAGTCCAGCTTCCAGTCAGAAGATGTTTACAGATGCCCCACTACCCCGAGATTCTTTTTTTCCTCCAACTTCGAACAGCGTGTCAAGGTCACAGATTATAAGTGTAAAAAACAGAAAGGTGACAAGTCATTTTAGTATTAGCAGTGTAGTCAGCATAGCTTGGGAATTATTCTGATCATTCCGAAAAAAATTAGGATATCCACAGTCCCTGAAAAGTCTTGATTTATAGTGGGTTTTTTTTATATGTGTGTGTGTGTGTGTGTGTGTGTGTGTGTGTGTGTGTGTGTATGGTCCTCAATCTGGCATCACACAAACTTAGAATAAAAGTGTGGGTGTTAAACAAGGGATAACTATTTCTATCTGAAAAACATGAAGTACTCCAGTGAAGTTTGGTTCCTTTTTCTTACTGAAAAATATACATACACGTTCTTTATGTTATAATTTGAGACATCATTTCTGTAATTTTGGACATACATTTCTCCATTTCTACTTAGGATTGAAAAAATTCATTCAAAGACATAAATGTTTTGTGAACATAAATAAAACCCGGACACTGATCGTTATCCAAGAACTGCATTTTCATCATAAAGCATGGTGGTGGGGGAATCATATTAAGGACATTCTTATAATCTACAGAGACTGAGAAACTGGTCAGGATTGACAGCATGGCAGATGGGACCAGACACATGTCAACTCCCTTTTTACTCAGTGTCTATCTCTTGATTACGCATTGATCCAATTAATCCTTAGACCCAATGTGATTTAACCTGGAAATTAAAAGAAAACGCTTTCTGCAGGTCGTTCAGCCCAAACCACGTGATGTCCATATGGTTATATTCAGAGAGAGAAAGTGTGTGTGTCTGATGTGCTATAGATATGCCCCTTAATATGTCCTTTTCCTTGCGTGCATTTATTTATTTATTCACAAAAGCTTTTTATGAAATTGTTGCACTGCATGAATGACTTGATAACAGTAATCAGCAATGTACTTACTTTTTAAACTGATTTTTCACCTCGCGCGTGGTTCACTACTGAGCCTCGTGCGTCTCGTGCACTAAAGAAACTGGTTATAAAGATATAAGTCGGCGATACTAATAATACATTGAGGTCGTTCGGTCCATGCATTACTTCGAAAAATGTGTGGGTCGTACTTACTTTTTCAGGTTGATAAAAAATTGAAATCAGTTTTCTTCGACTTGTCACCTCGCGCGTCCTTCAGCATCGCTGATTTTTCGTGCACCTAATGCATGCACGGTTATGTCATTGCAAGCAATCAGGACAAGAAGCACTGGGGATGCGCATGCGCACGCAAGTTGACCTTCATGGCATTGTAAAGAGTTTCTCCCCCTCCGCCGCTTGGTTGACGTCACTTTTATGTTTTTATGATGTAACAGGCTAGACAGGGCCTGGGGCTTTTGCACTTGGCTTGAGCTGACTGTGCCTCATTTCTCGCAGTTATCTGACCATCTATGCATCGATGCAAACACTGCTTTAAGACGGCAACGTCTGTGGTGGCCAGATTGGAAAGACTCATTTCAATCACTTTAAGTCCAGGCTAATTCACCATAATCCTAGATCAGATTTATATCTTTAAAGGAAGACAAAGCTAAATCTGCTTGAGGTGCAATTTTCTTAATCCCAGTATACTTTAATTTAAAGTTAGTGTTGTTAACAAAATGTTTTCCTTCAACAGAACAAATTGCCATTTTTACATGTTCCTTTTTGTGATGAAGTTACCCAAACCCAGGTTGTATGTGTTCAGTTTCATTATGCCTCATTTTTTTAATGACTTATTAAAAAAAAACATAGATTGTATTAAAAAGGGTACAGTTTAAATCCTGCTCAAAATACAGTTTAAAAAAATTATGAACACAAAAAAAATCCATCAAAATGTATATAGTATGTGTGAATCACATGTATCATTGCTTTTAGATCAATTAAATTATTGGTCAACTCAATAAATATGAGAATAGACTTGTAATGTAATTAATATACAGTAAACTGTCTGCTACAATGGTTTAAGACTACAATTTGCATGAATAGTCCTTTTTATAGACCCGTTACTGAACAGCACACCACAACAATGATGAAACTGTAATGAATGGACAAATGGATAATGTCCATTGTTAAAAGCGCTATACAAATAAAAATGGAATGAAATGAAATGTAATTGTTTACCAGATATCTATAATCTAGTATCACTTCTATATCCAGCCTCACCCAGATGAGTGAGATCCCTTTTGTTCCTCTCAAGGTTTCTTCCTCATATCATCTCATGAAGTTTTTTTTGCCACTTTTGCCACTTTTGCCATTGAATTACTTATTAGGGACAGCTAAATAGAGATAAACTCATATGGATACATTTATCTATTCATCTATTTATTTATTTAAAGCTAATTTGTCACAATGTCCATTCTTAAAAGTGTTATAAAAAAAAAAAAAAAGAACCAAACTGAATACAACACAAAACCCTCTTTGTCATGAGATTATTTATTAAGGCAAAATCTTGGAAAACATTATTATCTGTTTTTGTAATAAGAAAATTAGACATTTTGGTTGTTTAAAATTAACAGTGTTAAAATTGAATAGTATTTTGCATTATTAAGAAGAAACTTGGCCACCAAACAAGAATTTTAACTATCAGCAACTCAGTTGTATTAATAAGTTATTTTTATTTTACACTCTTTATAAGGCAGTTTGCCAAGTGCTCTAAATGTAATGTAATATATTTGAACATGAAATTACACACACAAACACACCTTTAATAAATTGCTGCCTTATTGTAAACCAAATATCTGTTTGTTACTCAAAAAAACTTTTATAGTGAATACAAGAATTTAGGGCATGGTGTGAATTTAAACACTAGAAAACAGATGGCTCAAGTGAGACAGTGGGAAAGAACACATCTGTCATTGTGGAGTGTACATATAGTCTACTAAAGCTGGGTGTTCATTTATTTTTCTTAGATATATTGCCTTTCCAGAATTACCTCACATCTACACAGAAAAACTAACAAGCATAGCAGAAAATCTATTGAAGTACCACCTGAGTAAACCTGTGTTGAATGGCCTGTATCTATTTAATGCAACCAGTGGATTTATCCTTCTAATTTCAAGACATTAGTTCATCTTAATGCTCCAATATGCAATTCACAAACAGTGCTTTCCTATGAGAAATTTTAGGTAACTAATCTCAGAATGCAAAACTTACCTAAAGATCTAAATAGTTCCCATAGTGGGTGGTATGAACAATACAATCATGTATTTTTGTTGCAGTGGCATAAATCACAACCCTTAATAGTTATTAAGCTATTTAATTGTTTAAATTGTATTTTATTAATCCAAATCATAATAACTAAAAACAAAAACCCTGCTAATAATGCATTGAGCCAAATTAGTAAATCAGACTGTGGCTCTATATATTGAATGTAGAAATTACTAAAACTAATATCATCTTTACAAATGATTAATTTCTGTGAAAGGGGAACGGAAAAGCAAAAATATTTGAGAAACACTAATCTAATACTCTTTATATGCACTCAAAGACACGACCCTAGAGAAACTTTCTCATCAGTTGTGGGCTCACTGACACGCCCTTCTGAAAAGGCAGGCGTTCTGTGGTCTACTTGCAGCTTTACAAATATTGTATAATGTAGTGTAGATCAGAAAATTGTATAGCATTTTGGTTTTAATGTCGTTGCTAATAAAATAAACAAGGCCAGGCACTGTCGCTGTCCGCGGTCCTGAAAGCAATCCCTCCGGTCTAATGATTAAAAAACCGCAGAAAATATTTTAACACGTCTTTATAAATAAACGCATCTGACACGCCCATGTTTTTTCCTGGTTTATTTCAGTCTGATTATATATATATATATATATATATATATATATATATATATATATATATATATATATATATATATATATATACACACATAAGCTCATGTCTGAGTATTTTACCATGACGCATAGTGCTTAGCGCTGTCTGGTGCTTTGGCTCATTCCGGGGCCACTCAGCTCCTAAAAATCATTTTCCAACTGGCAAAAACGTGTGTATTGATTGGGATTAAAAATATCCCCCTCATTGTCGAGAGTTCGGCCCGTTTAAGTGATGCCGAAAATAGACTGTGGTGGGCGGGCACGGGACTTACTCTGAACACAACCAGGAGTGTCAGGCATCATGACTCTTTTTACTGAATCGATTCTTTCAAACCAACCCGTTCTGTTGAATTGAACGATGAGATTAATTTACAAAGCAGAGTTTACTCCCCAAAAGTGTAAATTTTACAGTAACCAATGTTCATGGTTTTTAACAGTCACTCATCGTTTGCGAAAATTATGATAAAAAAAATCACTTCTCATTCATTGGCATGATGTAGCAAGTCTGGCCTTTACCACGGAGCATTACAACCACTTGAAACACAACACTGTTATCAAACTTCTTAAATATTTTTTTTAAACAGAAAGCTTAAGGACCAACCGAGAAGTGAAAGGCACAACTAATAATGTTGCCATACATAGTGTCCTCTAAATGGAGATTTTCAGGGCACTCTGCATAATATTTTGGTTCATTCTTTAAATGGATTATTGATCGTATTTCCACTGATAATTGTATCCAATGTTTGTAGATTACAATTAGAGATTACATTAGTACGGAAATTAGGAAGCATCAGTCCTAATAATGATACATACATATTTTTAATATTTTTTTAATTGAACATTTAAGTTTGAAACGGTTTTATTGGCTGTAGGACATGTTTTATGGTTTGCTACATCAAATATGAATGGAAGTTTTTAATTTGTACACAATTTTCTCCCAAACAGAACTTCCTGGTCTATCCAGGAAGTAAGGAACTGCCAGGTCAAGTGAGAAATTTTAGTTTTTTAGTTTTAATAATAATAGAGTTGTCCAAGCTTTCGATTCGCACTTGTAAATCAAAATCAAAGAGACTCAAAAGAACCGATTCGTTACAGAAATATCCATGATCACTGATGCGCCACCGAGCAGACACCAGGCGCGCCCGTGGATCTATAGGAGAGGGAGAAGGAGCGACGGGCGGCTGGCTCTCGCTGTCTCCGGTGCCGGTGACTTGTCCAGCTTCCCCAGGATTCAAGGAAGCGCCAGGTTTTTTATGCTTTTATAAATTGAAAGCCAAGATGCTAAAAGGAGGGTAGGGAGGGAATACAGAAAACACACCGAGAGCAACCGTCTGAGATATCAGAGCGGAGCGTGAACCAGGGAGTTCCAGCATCCGCGCCGCGTACAGAAGATGGGCTTCCCGTAACCGGAGGTGGAAAAGAGAGGCGGGGAGACGGGGGGGTTGGGGTTGGGGTGGGGGTTGGGGAGGGTGGAAGAGTACGAGAAGAGAGCAAGATACGAGATAGGGGTGGGTAAGTGGTGTGTGTGGTGGGGGATAGGAAAGACACCGAACGAACGGAGACAAAAGCTCAATGGTGGTCGCCCGCAAGCATGAGACGCTGTACGGGAGAGCCGAGCGTGGCCTGAGGCGACACCGCCAGTAGGACACGCACCGGAGTGAGGGAGGCGGAAGAAACATGGCCGCCTCGGTAGGGCCCCAGGGTGGCCCCCGGGCTTCCGTCCCGACTCCTATGCCTGACATACCGGACTTGAGCCATCTCACGGAGGAGGAACGGAAAATAATCCTGGCGGTGATGGCGCGCCAGAAGGAGGAAGAGGAGAAGGAGCAAGCCATGTTGAAGTAAGGCTGGATTATCTCCTTTCACACTCTCACGCCCATTCACAAGTGTAGCGTGCGACTACAAAGGAAAGGGGGAAAAAAACTGCTTCACGACATAGCCCACTCCTCCCTGCCTTACATCATTCCATTATAACGGTGTGCTCTTCAATTGTCATCCATCTTCCATGCACTGAGCGTGCAGTGGGCATTCTGCACCCTGGGCTTGGATGCAGATCCTAAATCAGGATATAGTTTATTAACAGACCATAGACTTACAGAGGTGTGTTTGGTCGTTCATTATGTGTGTGTGTGTGAGGAGCCTGAAGAGTGTGTTACAGGTGTGGGGAAATGGGGCGTGACGCACAGGGGCTTGAGGATGAATCATAGGATGCGTCCTACAGCTCCAATCTACTAGTGTACTATAGGACAGGTTAAAAGAGTAAGGTAGCCCAGATGTCCTGCTTTTACGCACTGTTAAGGTTCAGGGTGGTCCTAGACCACTTGGCCGGAGTAATCAGTGCGTCTCCATCGACCAGACCGTCTTTCTTGTGGCCGACATCAAAGAACTACAAAATTTAATTCCCAGTGGAGGCGGAAAACACCACCTTTACACACAAGCACACGAGTAGTCAATCATATTTTCTCAAAGTTTCAAGAGTAGAAGGTAAAAAGATATCAATTATTAGTTATATATATAAAAGATGTCCGTCTTTGTCGCGCACGGGGTGTGGTTCAGTGTTACAAATGTAGCCGGAGCTCACCAGACGACGCGCGCGAGGGCGTTCATATTCAGTCTTTTGAGAATGTTCACCACCGATCCTAAGAGAACCCTTGTCCATTTTATTCGGGGTTTCACGTCTTTATTTTTAAAATGAGCTTTGACCGTGACGTTTTCTTTCGTACTCATGGTTTGTATCTTCAAACGGAAGTGACGTTGTGTGTGTGTGTGTGTGTGTGTGTGTGAGAGAGAGAGAGAGTGTGTGTGTGTGTATGGGGGGAATAAAGAGATGTTGTGTAATCTTTCAGCACCAACTGATGACGACTAGCCTATGACGAATGAAAGTCCAAAAGAGGACTGAGTCACAGCCATGCTGTATCACGACTTAGTCTTTGTACAGAGGGAACACTGAGTAGGTCTGATTGTCATATTAAGTGTTTCTGAAAACCACAAATACATTAAAACCTCTTTTACGCAATGCATTCAAGATTTTCAGTGTAATGTGACCGTAATATAACAGAAAACCCAATAAGACATTGCGAGAGTAAAAGCAATGTGTCGATTTTCTTACTTATTTGGTAAGTAGGTGGTGTATTAGTGTGTAATAGACACAAATGAGAAGATGCTTAGCTAGAGAACATATATTTAGGTAGTGATTAAAGGAAATTCTGGTGAATTTTAAACATGGTTTTGTATATTGGGTTATTTAATGATCCAGGCATGCATTATAAAGACAATGGCATCTATTAAAATACCATTGATTATGTTCATTCATAGATAAGATTTCTATGAAAGCATGGTTGACTTGGGTTCCAAGTGGCACAAGAGACAAAGCTTTTACTATAGCATCAGGAATAAGTGAGTTGAGCAGCTGTGGCACGGAGTCAGAACATAATTGGTCATGGTTTCAGGGTGGGGGTGGATGGCATTCCCTGTCTTGCCAAATTACATTGAAGAGAGTGCTGTTAGTGCTCTCGTCTAAGCGTGTTTATGTACATAATAGTAAGAGGTATTACTGTATGTGTTTGTCCTTACTCTTCCCTTCCTGACTGTATGCTTGTTAACCAGTAATTTATACGATGTTCCACTACGGTCAGCAAATCTCCACAGGTTGGTGTTATTCCTCAGCCAATTATGAAGCCTTTAAAAGTTATTGACCTGGTCTGGCAATTAAAATCATTTCCTCCTTTCCAAGTCATTTCCTTTATTGTGATATATACAGTTAAAAGGATTTCTGGAGCATCAGGTTCAACTGTCGATGAGATTTGCTATGTATACACCTTGGCTTATTTAGTTAGTTTTTTGCCTTTGGCTGGTAGAAGAATGGTGGTTATTTGTATTGGTCTCTTGGGGGTTAGACAGTGTGAGTAGACTAGGAGTGTACACATTTCCACTGGTTTGTTTCTGAGAACAAACCATCTGGCAAAGTTTACCCTATAAGGTCTTGGTTTGTGTGGCCTTGAGTACAGGCTAAGGTTTTTCTCATTAATAAAGAGAAATGGTCAAATAAAGTATACCATTTTAAGAGCAGTACCTGGGTAAAGAACATGTGCAAAAAATTACTCCCAGAGCATTATGGTTATCTGAGCAAAGCAAGATTGACTATCGTTGCACTTTAGGCTAGAACAGTCAATTTTAATCTTTGTTGTAGCATACATCACTGTAAAGGGCTTGAATTTGCTTCATGACATAAATGTAATGTGTTAGAAAATGCAAGAAAATTGATGTACTGTTCGGTCAGGATTTCTTGTGGTACAATAAGGTGGTCTTGATCAAGCTGTGGTTGTAATGTCATTGCATAAACCCAGCTGAATAGTCATGTTTATATAATTATGAAAAGATAGTTTTACACATCCATTTAAATTAAACACCCATTCACACAATGAACAGTTTTGAAGATACAGGATATGAGCACATTTTTGTGAGCTCCTTACCACAACATCCATATGTGGCTCATTCATTTCTCTTCTGTAGCACCAAGAGGCACAAACCTGTTATAGAATGACAATGTTCCTATGCATTAAGTGAGCTCCATGAAGACATGGTTCTTAAAGTTTTGTGGGTGAACTTGACTGATCTTTCTAAAGCCTGGACCTCAACCCCACTGTACACCTTCAGTATGAACTGGAACTTAGACCATACAGAGTATCTCTGTCCACACAAAAGCACACAACCAGAACCCATTGAAAATCTGGATAAGTCTATATCTGAAACTTTATACTGCCTGATGCTGTTCCAGTAAGTAATATATAAAGTATTACAGCATTATATGTTACCACAGTCATTACAAGTTATGTATTTGGATGTACGGTAGTATGCACTTTTGGCTGTAGGCCAGTTCTTTTGAATTGATTAACTGACTGTGTGCCTTTTGTTTTCCTGCATAATGGAGCATATGTTGTGACTAAGAGATCCCTTTAGACCCTTTAATGTTAATTTTGACACCATGTGAGCGAGGCAACAGCAACAGCAAAAGTTCAAGTTTAAGTTAAGTTTACATCTATAACACTTTTCACAATAGACATTGTCTCAAAGCAGCTTTACAGAATTTAAGAATTAAAGTGAATGATGTGTGTTTATCCCTGATGAGCAGCCGTGGAGCTGTGAAGGGGCGACCGTGGCAAGGAAAACTTCTCTTAGATGTTATGATGAATAAACCTTGAGAGAAACCAGACTCAAAAGGGGAACCCATCCTCCTTTGGGTGGTATCAAGAGTGTGATTATAAATCTTAAAACAGTACAAAACACCAGAGAGTGAGAACTAACATGAGCACCGGAGTGTGGGATTATAACTAATGTCCTTTCTACAGTCTTATACAATCAGTTGACGTTATGGAACCAGAAGCTACTGAGCAGCTCATAAAATATCTCAACATTTGAGATCATCATAGGTCCACCTGCTTCTCCATGCCAGAGCTTTTAAACGCTCAAAGAGGTCCAATTTCCAAACTCTACATGAAGTGTGATTCAAATGTCTCTACAATGGTTCAGGATGTTTGCGGGATTTTTGAAGGTCCATAATCTTCATAAGGTGGGAAACAACTGAAGCTGGCTCAACCTCAGGATGCCTTGGGATAGATAGAGAAAGAGAAGAGTGAAGAGGAATTAGCATAGCTGCTGTTCATGATATTAACAAGCACAAGTTGATAATGTGCATTTTAGCAGATGTACTCAAAGGTACAAGAGCATGTCAGTCAGCCTAGCAGTTGGGACACAGTATTGCATTTTGAGATACACAGTGAATAAAATCATACACACATTCACACACACACACACACACACACACACACACACACACACACACACACACAAAGGCTATGTATGATTTCTTTTATCAGTGTGCAAAAGGCAGACCCCTGCCAACAACACAATTGACAGGAAGCACACGTCTCTGATGCCGACATGCTCCTCGTTGCCAGGGGTAATCAGCGACACCATGGAAACAAGGGACCAGAGTATGGTCAGGACTCTTCAGATCTTTCTTTAGCTCCAGAAGCTACAGCCAGGTTGTTTGTAGAAGTGTGAAATTCACACACACAATTGTAATCTCTGTGACTCTGAGGATTAAGTTGTGCTTTCTAACCCTGATCTCCATTTTCACCAGTTTTTACCTTTAGTGTTACAGAACTAACAGCCATCGTCTGCACTCCAACAAGTCTAACGACAAACCCGGATTGAAAGCAACCACAAAATTTTGCTCACTCAGAAGTTCTTTGCAGTGGGTGAGATATGTGACTAAAGCTAGACTAGTCAAGTTATAAAAAAAATTACATTATCATTTCTTGTGGGGTTTTTTGTTCTTTATTTTTTAAATGAGGAGAAGGTTTCATGGTTTCTAGGAGAAAATGGTGGTTCCTAAATTATAAATTGGTACTAGAAATAGCTCACATTTGGAAGCCTAACCTGAAAAAAGAATAGCAGCTTCTTCACTAACTTCTGTTAAAATTCCAAATTTCTATCCTTTCCTTTAGTCTATGTGTGTGTGTGTGTGTGTGTGTGTGTGTGTGTGTGTGAGCAGCCCTGTGTGTGCGCAGCCATATGTGTGTTTGTGTTTGGTCTTTGTTCAGTGTTGGGAACATTCACAGCTGAAGTTCTTTGGTAAACATGCCATGATGTAACTAGTTAATTATTATACCTGTACTTTCCCTTTATTAAATAGGTGTACATAACAATTTATATTTTTGAACCAACAATACTGCATTGCACCTCGCATGGCCTTAGTTTGGTGAAATGGAAAATCTATTGTAAAATATAACTGCAAAGAAAATTAAGAGCAGGTTAGAAATGAAATAAGACTGTACTAAAGAACAGTACAAATCATGTCAATATGAACAGAAAGAAATCTTGACAGCAGAAATTGACCTCATGAAGGGGTCAAGGTTCCTGAAAGGTTTCTGTAAGATAAGGCAGTCATAACGTTATGGGTGGGCATATAAAATACATAGAGTATATTAGTTATATATACACTACATTCATATAAAGTACAAAGTGTTGTGGCTGGGAGCCAGTCATGTACTTGAAAGCATGAATGTTTAATGTCCAGTCAAGAAAATCATTGGCTTAATTGTCTGTAGTTTTAGGTTGTTTAGTGAGGGAGAAATTTCTACCAAATACAGGAAATTTGAAATATTTAAAAATTGTGGGAATATATCTGATGGGTTGTATTAGATACAAGAATGTTGAACCACTGTAGCTTCAGATTCTTGTTCTTGGCTGACAGGAGTGAAACCTGAGGTAAGTCTTTTGCTGGTGTGAATCTTAAGGTTCGGTGTGTTGCTAATTCTGAGATGCTTTTCTTCTCACTACGGTTGTAAAGAGTAGTTATTTAAGAGTAACCCCTTTCTCTTAAAATCAGTTTCCCCATATTGTCTTGTATGATAGCCTGTATCTGCATGATGTTACGCACATCTGCTTTATGACCGGCTGTATGATTGCATGAATAATCAGGTAAACAGATGTTCCTATTTTAGTGGCATTAAGTGTATGTATATCATAAGAATAGATATCACGAATCAACAAGGAACATGTTTTGGCAATGCTAATCCCTGAAGGCACCAAACTTGCTGAAAAAAAGTATCAGTGAGAGTAAGAAAGTGTGAGCAAGAAAACAGAGAGTGGGTAGAGTCTATTGCAAAAAGCACTTTGTTCTATAAATACTTGAACAGCAAATACAAAAAACTATTTCTGAAATGTAGTCTATGAATATGGTTAATTTGCATAAACGTTTAATAATATTGTTAATTTTGTTTAAGAATATGGTTAATAAATCGTCAAATGATTTGCACATGAATTAATATTTAAAATACAGCAGTATTCATAATATCAGCAATGCCTGATTTGCTCTCTCTGGTTGGGTCTCTCTTTCTCCTCCTTCATGCACCCACCTTAGTTTCCATATAACTGGAAAGGCAACACTCCGATTTACTAGAATTCGCAAGAAATAATTTGCAAAAAAACTTTCCAGTCGCATTAAGATCGGATTGCTCAATCTTTCCACTCAGATAAGTAGTTTAGCATTTCAGTGCCCGGTATAAATAAGAGATGTGGAAGTGGTGGACATGGTCACTCTTTCCATAGATCAGATCTTGCATTTATTGTTAGGCCTGTATTATTTGAAAAACCTTTCTCTGCTTTGAAGGTCTAATATTAGGAATCGAAACAAATTACATTTGTCTGCTTGTGAAAAGGAGAGCGAGAGGAAACAGATCATCAAGGGACTTCCGGCTACACTCATCATCTCCCGAGGTCATTTATCTTACTGGTCACTTTCCTGCTTCCTATATGTATATCACTACTTCTATGTAATTTATTTTCCCTTCTTCTCTCTCTCTCTCTCTCTCTCTTTCTCTCAGTTTCACTCTCAATAGAATGCACATATCCCTCCTTTTCACAGGCACTCCTCTTACCAGGATAAGAATAGACACTGTATTATGAAACTCCACTTGCTGATCGATATGGTTTCCTGCCAGCATTGGTTCTTTGTTTTCCATCTATGAAGTAGAAAGCACATATCTTCCGTTATATTTTCATAGTTTTAATACATCAGACAGAATTCATGTTGAGTGCCAAATTCAGGGTAAGAGTAGTAGTATTTAATGGGCAAGTCACCAAACTGTGATGACTATAACACATGCTTTTGCCAAACATTATTCACATTGAAACATATGATAGCTTTTGGGATTCTGCAACGAACATTATGTGCGCAGTTAAATACTTTGAACGATGTGGCCTAGGGCTATCGCTGGAGCATATGGAATGGCTGCTCTTTGAGTTTAATCGGAAAGCAGACAGGGTTGGAGACAAGCCGATTTTACAATGCAACTGTCAGAAACACAATATAAAACCCTCTACTGTTTACCTGAGAGTGGTGCCCACAGGCAAGCACCTGATGATGGGATACCCTTGAAAAGGCATCATGGAGACCTTTTGTGTCCTCACCCTCAGGTAAATACACAATGGGGGCTAGTTTGGTGTTGGACCTGTGGTAGACATTCTGTGATAGGCAGTCTTAGATAGACTCCTTTGTCAATGGAGACTGATTTTGAGAATGTGATTTCTTTTCTGGTTGAGTAAGTGTTTCAGATAGTCTAGAGATAGACAAGTATAGTCTTGCACCCATAAACAGTGTGTGCAACAGCATTAGGCACTGTGTCTGGATACCCACAGGTCTCTATGCGCAAATGAGCTGAAAATGCTTTTTCAGCCTTTTTGGTAAAGGTGAAGTCACCCTAGAGGATCCTCTTATTGACTCCACAGTATGATTGGGAAACTATGACAAACACTAGCAAAGAATGTTTTGTTTTGTTTTAGCATGCTTGGTACATCATACCAGAGAAAGTGTACATCATAGCAGTGTCAGTGATGGATGGTGTGACTTATTGTTGGTATATCTTCAGATTTCAGAGCCCATATGCAGCCAAGACTAATTTAAAGGTTTAAGTCAAATAATCACCAGTTGTGTGAATTTAAGCTCAAAACAAGGCATCAGTTGGATTTACTTGGTTTACCCAAGAAAGTCTTTGGCTGTTTTTTAAGCTAGAAACTGTGTTGAGAATTGGCTGTGTTTAACACACTTCCTCAGGGTTGCACAGGACTCTGTCCAGTGGGGTGCTATGGTGGACTTTATTGGTAAAAAATGAGAATAGACAGAGTGTGCCAGTTATAAAGGAAAGTCCTCTCACTCCAGGGAAATTATATGCCAGGCAGCAGCATTTTATACATAGCTGGCCATGTTCACCAAGGTTTTAGATTAGGCTTAATCCAAAAATCAGTTATACTGCATATTGTTGGTAGAAAAAGTAAGATAACCTTGGCATATGGTGTAATCTTAGAATGTGTTTGTGTGTTTGATTTCCCAACTATAACACTAAAAGTGAGAGAAGGATGGGAAGGAGGGAAAACAGCATTGGGGAAAAACTGAACGTGAGAGCCACCCTTCCAAGGCATGGGCCAAGAACCAGCTGGCAGGATAGAAATAGTTCCTCTTCTTTCTTCACATCATACGTTCCTTCATTCTTGCATCTTTCGTTCTTTTATCTTTTTACTTAACCGCCATCTCCCAATCAATCTTTTGCTCCAGTGTATTCATGGGGTGGTAATTATACAGATATTAATGTAATAAAATAATGTATAAGTTTGTTCCTTATAACTGTAAGTTTGTCTCTAATAAGTGAACCAGTAGCAATTGTGACAAAGGAAAAAAAGCCTTGAGATGGAAGTGGTATGAGGAAGAAATTTTGAGAGGAACCAGACTCAAAAGGGAACCTGTCCTCATCTTGGCGGCACCAAATGTCCATTCATTACAGTTCCATCACTGTTTAGGTATGCAGTAATAGGATATTAAATGCAACCTATGGTCCAGTGCTATTGTAGTAGACTTTAAATATTAATTACAGTCTAAATCCGTCCTCAATGTTCTTGCTTAGTAATTTCATGCATCTTTTAACTGTTCTTTTGGCCCAAATTCTTTTTAAGTTATTTGACTGTAATTTTTTAATCTCTATGTCAAGAACACAGACATAGTAAATTTCACATTCTGAGTTTAATATGTATGTGAGTACAGAATGTATGTATGTTCAAATTTATTTTTAACCCTTTTGTAATATGCTCATAAATAAAAAAAAAGAAAAAATTTAAGGCATCTTTACCTTAAACCTGTTCTTGAATTAGTTTTGCCACTTAATTAAGGTGCTACTAAATTAAATACATAAAACACATGGCATTAGATATCACAGATAATTTGGTTCCAAATAAGCTTACATCATAATATTAACTTTGACTTCTAAGATATGTTTCTTGGGTCTGCATAAAACATGCATAGTCTAAACGTCCCGACATCAGGAGATCACATGTTCATATCCTAACAGTCTACAGAGATCATTATGGAACCTGCTCTGGACTAGCTAAGTCTATAACTCGTTGCTTGTCCAGCTTAATGCAGGCTTTTTGGCAAAAAGGCAAAACAATCTATTGAGTGGCAACTGGCAATGCCTACACTGGAAGAAAAGGGGAGATGGAAGAACTGTCTAAGCAGAAAAACTATTTAGAATGGCAGATGGATTTCACATTCAGAATTCCATGATTTTCTTACCGGCAGCAGTTTAGTGGTTCAAGGTGGCTGTCACTCTCTCTCTCTCTCTCTCTCTCTCTCTCTCTCTCTCTCTCACTCTATCCTGTGTGTCTGCTACTCTTCACTGCTGAAATGGAGTGCAGCCTCATAGTGGTGTTTCCATGACGACTGTTGCCTGGGACTCTTGCTACTATGACAGTTCCCATGGAGAGATGACTGACCCTAGAACCCTAGGATTCCTTATGCTTTCCAGTTCTATGTACATCACACCGGTCAAAGATCACCACCTATCAGTTGACTGACCTGAAATCAGTTCTGTTGTCCTAACATTACTGACTAACATAAAATAACATTGTCACTTACATCAAACCCAAACCTTACGCATGTATATCAGTGCTAGTGCTTCAGGTCCTCAGTGCTAATGACACTAGAATGCAGCGAGGAATAAAAGCCCTTTCTGAATATAGAAAGATCTTCTAGCCGTTCAGATTTCATATCCGTAGGTCTGTTAGCCATCATCCCTGCCACACCTCTCCCCCCGCCTTTACCATTCTACGTCATGGTTATATCCCCTCTGCGTAACACCATCTTTCAGGCCAAGACATGACAAAGTCACTTTAAGGCTCCAGCTACCTGGGGCTGCAGTCTGCTTCCTCTTTAGGTTTGAAGGCAGTGTGCTGCGAACACTAGTTAAAGGGCATGGAAGAGTGTAGCAACTGCTCTCTGTGGAATGTGGATTTATATTTGTTTGCTTCGGCTTTTCGGGGAATTGTAGCGAGTCTCCAGAGGGTATGGCAGTGCACTACAAAAGGAGGTAAACTTTCATATTTGTCTTCATGCCAGTAATTATTTATAGCTTGCGCATAAAGGATTTGATATTTTATCAAACGATTATCCGAGGACACGTTTAAAGGAAGTCTGTAGAGCAAAACATGGACAGTGCTTTTCAACTCTGTATTAGTTTTACCTTATCAAGATGGAATATTTTTTTTAAAGATAGTATCTATCTATCTATCTATCTATCTATCTATCTATCTATCTATCTATCTATCTATCTATCTATCACACACACACACACACACACACACACACACACACATATATATATATATATATATATATATATATATATATATATATATATATATATATATGTGTGTGTGTTTTATAAGTGAATAATGTTGTTCTTTGTTGAATGATGGCCAAAACAACACATGTTTTATCGGAAGTGTGTGTGTGTGTGTGTGTGTGTCTGTTTGTTTGTGTGTATGTGTGTGTATAATTGCTTACACTGCACAGTAAAATCAGTTTACTCATTGACCCTGATGTAAAGGGTTGGGTTCAAATACACAATAATGAGTAAAATTTTATGAGAAGGCACAAAGCAATCAAATAAATGATCTTGAGTGCTTTATTAGTATTCAGCTCTAGAATGGGCCACTACACTTGAAAAAAAGTTGTAAAATCTCTTTTTTCTGTCTCTTACATCCAGGACGCTTCATCAACAATTCGAAAGCTATAAAGAGCAGGTAAGGCGGATCGGGGCAGAGAACAAACGGCAACAGACCACCCACAAGGATGATGCCCCGACCTGCGGGATCTGCCGTAAAACCAAGTTCGCAGACGGCTGCGGGCACCTCTGCTCCTACTGCCAGACCAAGTTCTGTGCTCGCTGTGGTGGAAGAGTGTCTCTACGCTCCAACAATGTGAGGAACAGCCAATAAGCTCTTTTCTCTTGTAGCTAAACCATTTTCTGTTGCTATCACAGATTCAATCCCTACTATCCTTCCCTTACTCATTTTTAATTATCTTGTGCTGTCATGTCTCATTGCTTGCCCTGATGCCTGGCTTTTACCAGCATGCTTTACATATGTCAAAATGCCATTAGATAGTTTTTAAAATAGACACAAGCACACATACTAGAAATAGATTTAGGCCAGGTTCCAGGTCAGGCACCATCCAAAATACCCAAGAAATCTGACCATGTGCCAAGAAATAGATACAGGCTGGCCCTTATTCATCACAGTTCATTCGGCATTGCATTTGCATTACATCAGTAAAGTGTTGATTAGGGTGGGCTCCAGCTTCACGGCATGGGGTGGCATATTTTCAGCACTTGCTGCAACCTGCTGTGTCTAAAACAAGCATCTTTCCCGTCACATTACTTACCTGAGAATGGACTCGTCACTGGTCATGCTGAGTACCAATCTGCCCTGGTTCTGGCTTGCCCAGTTAGGTGATGTCCCCTGTGTTCAGACTATGAATTGCATAACATTTTCAATGACTCGAGTCAAATGGAATAACTGCGACCAAGTACACAGTATACACAGAATTCTTGTTCATTTTTAAAAAGATTATTAAAATCTTTTTAACTAAAAAATTACAGAAGACATGCAGTCTAACATTTTTTTAGAGTATAAATATGTTTGAATTCACACTAGCGTGTTAAAATATTTGTATAAAATGTGTATAAAAGTGTATAAAATAGTTAAAATATACCATTTTCCATACAGCTAATAAAAGGTTTTATATCCATAACCCTGTTTTGCCCCACGATAGTCTTTCTCACTATATCTATATCTCTCTGTCCGAATATAATATGATACTTTTCTTGATATTTGATCAGTGATCTGGTACATAAAAGATGTATTTAAAGCACCCAGTGATTGTATGATACTATTCCAAGCTTCAGTGATGTGAAGCGATGGGGCAATACAATGCACTTAAATGTGATCCAGTATTATGTTCATATGTGATGTTATGAAAAATGATCATTCATTCATACATTGATTTTCAGTAACCACTTTATCCTGGGCAGGTTTTTGGTCTTATGCAGGACACTATTCAGTGACATTTGCCTCCAAGATTTTGTACAACAAACACTAATTGGTGCAGCATTATCATAAATATTGAGTAAACATTTTACTTTTCCTTAGTCAAGTCAAGGGTAGTGTATATGAATATATTTCTAAATTAATATATGTGAAGTATTTTGGTTTACCAGAAAGTGTTTTCAGACACTTTCCCAGTAAAGTCTTATGCTTTAGGAAGTGTAGACTATTTAAATTGTATGATTCAGACCAGCACTTCCTATTCACCTTTTAAACCTAGTAATTAATTAATCATATTAATTGATTAGCGAGTCTTATTAGTATTATTTAACGAGTTGTCAGTTACTTGAACTAAAATCGGTCTTTTATATTAAATGATAAATATACAGGGAGTGCAGAATTATTAGGCAAGTTGTATTTTTGAGGATTAATTTTATTTGAGGATTTAATTTGAACAACAACCATGTTCTCAATGAACACAAAAAACTCATTAATATCAAAGCTGAATATTTTTGGAAGTAGTTTTTAGTTTTAGCTATTTTAGGGGGATATCTGTGTGTGCAGGTGACTATTACTGTGCATAATTATTAGGCAACTTAACAAAAAACAAATTTATACCCATTTCAATTATTTATTTTTACCAGTGAAACCAATATAACATCTCAACATTCACAAATATACATTTCTGACATTCAAAACCAAACAAAACAAATCAGTGACCAATATAGCCACCTTTCTTTGCAAGGACACTCAAAAGCCTGCCATCCATGGATTCTGTCAGTGTTTTGATCTGTTCACCATCAACATTGCGTGCAGCAGCAACCACAGCCTCCCAGACACTGTTCAGAGAGGTGTACTGTTTTCCTCCTTGTAAATCGCACATTTGATGATGGACCACAGGTTCTCAATGGGGTTCAGATCAGGTGAACAAGGAGGCCATATCATTAGATTTTCTTCTTTTATACCCTTTCTTGCCAGCCACGCTGTAGAGTACTTGGACGTGTGATGGAGCATTGTCCTGCATGAAAATCATGTTTTTCTTGAAGGATGCAGACTTCTTCCTGTACCACTGCTTGAAGAAGGTGTCTTCCAGAAACTGGCAGTAGGACTGGGAGTTCAGCTTGACTCCATCCTCAACCCGAAAAGGCCCCACAAGCTCATCTTTGATGATACCAGCCCAAACCAGTACTCCACCTCCACCTTGCTGGCGCCTGAGTCGGACTGGAGCTCTCTGCCCTTTACCAATCCAGCCACGGGCCCATCCATCTGGCCCATCAAGACTCACTCTCATTTCATCAGTCCATAAAACCTTAGAAAAATCAGTCTTGAGATATTTCTTGGCCCAGTCTTGACGTTTCAGCTTGTGTGTCTTGTTCAGTGGTGGTCGACTTTCTGCCTTTCTTACCTTGGCCATGTCTCTGAGTATTGCACACCTTGTGCTTTTGGGCACCCAGTGATGTTGCAGCTCTGAAATATGGCCAAACTGGTGGCAAGTGGCATCTTGGCAGCTGCACGCTTGACTTTTCTCAGTTCACGGGCAGTTATTTTGCGCCTTGGTTTTTCCACACGCTTCTTGCGACCCTGTTGACTATTTTGAATGAAACGCTTGATTGTTCGATGATCACGCTTCAGAAGCTTGGCTATTTTAAGACTGCTGCATCCCTCTGCAATATATCTCACTATTTTTGCATTTTCTGAGCCTGTCAAGTCCTTCTTTTGACCCATTTCGCCAAAGGAAAGGAAGTTGCCTAATAATTATGCACACCTGATATAGGGTGTTGATGTCATTAGACCACACCCCTTCTCATTACAGAGATGCACATCACCTAATATGCTTAATTGGTAGTAGGCTTTCCAGCCTATACAGCTTGGAGTAAGACAACATGCATAACGAGGATGATGTGGTCAAAATACTCATTTGCCTAATAATTCTGCACTCCCTGTAGTTTGATATTCCAGTTCCACAAAAATGTAATTAGACAAGAGAAAAGGTCCCTGAAACACCCCATCTGCTTTCCAATAGATTCACATGCACTGCATTTGCAAACTGAAATATGCAAAAAAAAAAAATCAGATTTATTTTTCAATGGGATTTTGAGGTATTTCTGCATTCATTTATTTTTTAAACACAACAATAGCATAGAATATAGTTACATTATACATAAAACACTTTAAATTTATCCCTTATCTAGAGTGACTTTCAACTGACCAGTTGAGGGTTAAGGGCCTTGCTCAAGGGCCCAGCAGTGACAGCTTAGTGGTGCTTGGATTTGAACTTGTGAGTCCAATGTCTTAAACTCTGAATACCACCAAACTACTATACACACGAAAACCACATAACACAAACTTTGATACCATCCTAACAATTTGTGAGTATCAAAAACATCATCTATAACATTTTGGGGTAATTTTACATTTTGGCAATTTGGCAGACACCCTTATGCAGAGTTACTTACAAAACAATTATCTCATTTGTACAACAGGGGACTTGAAGGTTAAGGCCTTGCTCAAGGGGTCAGCAGCTTGGCAGCTTGGCGGTGCTGTAATTTCAACTTTCTGATCCAAAGTTTATTTTCCAACTGAGCTACCACTTCCCCTTTTTTAATGGGCTTTTTATTCATATACACTATTACTCACATGGTACCACTTCAGCACATTCATAAACATTGTATGAGCAATGCTGCAGATTTGGACAGAAAGTGTGCATCACATGTCTTGTTATTTTTATTAAAAACTATTTTCTTTATAGTTTTAGAAAGTACACTTAACTCTTTATAAGAAGGTTTTAAATGTACATTTGAATAACATTTTGGGGGAGGGTTAAACAAATATTTTGTCTCACACTGTCTAGGTTTCATACTGTATAAATTTTTCTGTCAATAATCTTTACTACAGTATGTACAAGATGTAGCAACATGTAATTGAAAGCTGATTTCAGATGACCATGACACCCCATTCTAATACAGCATTTCACCTTTGAACACCAAAGTATTACTCTTTCATGCAATTATGTGTTTGTCCTATAGGAGGCATTACAGCGACATTAATCACATTCATTTACTGATGACCTTGATTGTCACGCAGATAGAAACGTCCATAAATCCGTAAAGCCACATCATATCCACTTCCTATTATTGTTTTTACAATATCCTGTTATATGTATCACACGTGTGAATTTACATCTCATCCACTCTCTCGTTGAGCTGTGTGGATGTTTTATTGTTTTAGATCTACACTTCACTGTATCGCACCACAGCCCACTGTTGCTCTCACTAAACCTGTCTTTTTGAATACACAAAAGAAATAAAGGTTTCTCCCTTCACTCACACTTCCTGCCTTCTCTTCTTCCTCACCTTTCCCTCCCTCTGCTTCTTCCTCTCTTTCACACATGCACTGTCTCCATTTCTCACCATATTATTTTCGATTTCTGATTTCACACTTTGCTCTCTTTCCCACCTGCCCTTCTTTCTCCTGTTTTTTCTCTTCAACTTCTCCTGTTTTTGCCTGTCTTTTACTCCTCTCTGCTTCCTGGACTGCATGCCTCAAGGAGGATAAAGTGGTTAGCATTATTTTTTCTGTTTCTCTCTTTTTGTGTATAGATGGGATTGTTGTGTGCCTATGAATATCCAACGTTTGCCTTCAATGTGAGTGGTGTGTGGCGACTGTGTGTGTGTGTGTGTGTGTGTGTGTGTGTGTGTGTGTGTGTGTGTCAGTTCAAAAACTCAACATTTATCAAATCACAACTGGATTTCGATATGAAAATGGTTGATTTGTTTGTCACTTGGTATCAGACTCTATTACTCGGTACAGTTTTGTCTATATCTATCAATGTGACTAATTTTCCTCCTATTGTCTCTTGCGCCTGCAAAGTGTCTCATAGTGAAGGACAGGGTAAGGAATTCTGGGTATTCTAGTCTCTGCATGGGGGCACAGTATCCCTTCCTTAGCTGACCGAGTGCCCCTTCCCCTCCTTGTGGCCGTTGCCATGGAGATGTGCCACCATTGCTATAAGTAAAGCCAACAGGGAGAGGTCGATGGGCACGGGGGGTGGCATTCTGATTTGGTCCGATGTTACACTGACATTATCAGTTGGTTGCACTTTAGTTGAAAGGACGCTGGAGTGGAATTGCTAGATGTTTATAACCTTTCAAAAAGGCAGCGTAAGAAAAACATAGAAATTATAACACTTGATATATGACGGAGTCCCGTTCAAAAAAAGTGCCACTAACTTACAAGAGAATGTGCATGTTTTTTGCACTTTGCCTGTGCCCTGGGACTGCAACGGGCATGCCATGGAATCAAGGGGTCAGTGGGTCATGGGTCAGGTTATATAGTCCAATCCTATGGGAAATGGGGTAGACAGATTTTCTATTTACCCTCTGTGCAAATTTACCCTGCAATCCAATGGGCACTTGCGACTCCCTGTGCACTCATGATGTTCTCAATGTGTTTTTCTTTGTGTGTGTTTAAATATTAAGCTTCTGTATTTTTTTGTTCGTTGGTTTTTGTTTATTTTATGTTTGATGCGTGTGTGTGTGTGTGTGTGTGTGTGTGTGCCCCAGAATTTCTTTTTGAGGAAAACAAATTATTCTGTTAGCTAGCATTAAAGGTCACATTCAAATTTCAGTACTAATTAATGACTCTGTAATTTTAGCTACACACTTAACACTTGTCGGCTTCCAAGTAGGGCTTTGAACCGAGCAACAGGAGCTCCTTATTAGTGCTCTTGCATTTGAGAGATGCGTCAGTGCTGTTAGCCTCAAGTGTTTAGTCTGAACTTAAACCGCACATGCCACAATTATTCACACCATCAGTGGTCAGTTTTCTCTCAGATGATATCAGGGACAACACCCTGGTGGCTCTTTTACATAGGAGATTTCTGCAATAGAGATTGCTAGAAACAGCAGATCAGTTTCGGTATACCTCGGACTAGATTTACCACTGATACTATATATTCCCTGAAAACAGATTGACATTTAACCATTAAAATGATCTTTGAGGAATAAAACACTGTTTATTTATTTCCAGATTTCTTTTAAACAGTGTTTGTTCACCAAAGAATTTTAGTGAAATCTAATCAGTTCTTTTCAACAAATTTATTTAACAAATATTATGATGAATGGCAAAGTGTAGTGTATCTGTAGACAATGTATCTACAATGCACATTATTCCTGGTTTTATAGAGGAAAATTGAGATTATGGAGTAGATAATAGACATATCATAACTTAATGCATCTTTTTTTAATTCCCAGACATGAGGGAAGAGCTTGATTCAATCTGCTCTTATGGAGTTTAATCTGAATTTCAAAAATTGTTGGAATATAGTAAAAGCAGTTTTTAGGTAGGCATAAAGAAATGCTGTGAAAGTAACTTAACGGTGCTTTCTGAAGGGCTTGAGAGTGTGACATCGCCTTTAGTAGAGCTTTGAGGCGGGGTCTTAAGGCACAATGGCACCCCCTGGAGAACCTTGAGACTGCAACATCACTTCCAGAGGAGCCTTGGAGCACAACGACGCTTACAGCGGTATCTTGAAGCCCGACAGTGCTTCCTGCAGAGTCTTGGACCATGTTGTCGCTCTTAGAGGGACCTAGGTCCTCAAAGATGGCTTCTGCAGGGGCACTCAGAGGCATGACGTCATCTTTAGGAGCACTCGGAGGCATGACGTCGCCTTAAGGGGCACTTTAAGGCAAGATGTCGCTGTCAGAGGGACTTGGAGGCGAGATGTCGCCTTCTGAGGAGCTTGGAGGCGAGACGTCCCCTTCTGGTGAGCTTGGAGGCAAGACGTCGCCTTCTGAGGCGCTTGGAGGTGAGACGTCGCCTTGTGAGGAGCGTGGAGGCGAGACGTCACCTTCTGGGGAACTTGGAGACGAGACGTCGCCTTCTGAGAAGCGTGGAGGCGAGACGTCACCTTTTTTTCATGGCCAGGTGACGGTACAACTTCCCCTTCGCAGACTGGCGGTGGTGCGATGTCTCTTTCGCGGCCTGGTGGCGGTACAACGCCTCTTTCGCGGCCGGACGGCGGTACGACGTCACATTGGCGGCTGGGCAGTGGTACTACACCCTTGGCGGAACACTGGAGCGGAGCGGCACCCTTGGCGGAACTCTGAAGCGGAGCGGCACCCTTCGGCGGAACTCTGAAGCGGAGCGGCACCCTTCGGCGGAACACTAAAGCGGAGCGGCACGCTTGGAGAAACACTGGAATGGAGAAACGCGCTCGGAGGAACACTGGAACAGAACTGTGCGCTCGAAGGGACTTTGTAGCGGAGAGGAGCGCTCGGAGGGACTTTGGAGCGGAGCGAAACGCTCGGAGGGACTCTGGAGCGGAGCGGAGCGCTCAGAGGGACTCTGGAGCGGAGAGGAGCGCTCGGAGGGACTCTGGAGCGGAGCCCTCTCAGAATCAAGAGGGTTGTGGTGGAGATCCACCGTAGTCATCCCGAACATCCCCAGGAATTGCCCAATGAAATCGGCGTATGAGCCAAAATCGCCTCCTTTAACGCTCCACAGCTTACTGGCTCTAGAGAGAGCGTCTTCAGACAGGAGGGAAATGCAGAGCGCGATTTTGGCTCATTCTGCGGGGAATTGGGAAAAAAAAATTTCCACATACTTGCCGACGCTCCATAGGAATCCACCCCAATCAGCCATCTCGACAGAAAAGCGAGCCGGGAATATCTGTCATGCTCTCGGAGGGGCATGGCGCAGCCTTCTGTACTGGTTGGACCTTCTGTCAGGGTACGGACCATGAGTTGGACGTGGAAGTAACTCTATCATGTTTATTTATTGAGAGGAGCACACACACACACTAGTCATGTAGAATTACGAACTGTGACGCATGATAAATCCTGAACGCGGGCATAATCCTCGGAACGAAAGTAACCCACAGGAGGAAAGTAAACCATGGGAGGAAAGTAATCCAAAGGAGGAAGGTAAGCTAGGTTAGTCACCGTAGCCATCGAGTAGGTCCGACATGAGTGAAATGGGAATGAGACCTTATATAGGGGAATCGGTAACGAGAGACACCTGTCTCTCATTAATGCCGGGAGCGGCAGAACGAGGCAGTGTGACAGCCACCAAGGGGGGGTGTGGCAGGTGGATCCCTAACAATACCAAGCAGGTGCTAATAATCTACAATTTCAGTCATCAACCGAAACAGAAACAGCTGTGTAGGAGGCTCAAACCTATGTGAGGAAAAGCCAAACTCTGCTATTAAGGTGAGGTTTAGATGGTTTCATGTCACCATGGCAAAAGGGTGGTCACACCAAGTATAGATTTGATTTGGATTTCTCTTCTGTTCATTTACTTTCCATTTTGTTAATGAATTAAAAAGAGAATGAGCGGAAAAAAGCTACTCCAAGGCTCTGTAAATGACCAAGAAATAAAAAAACGTAGCATCTTTCAGATGGTCAGTAATTGGTAAAAAAGTAAATAAGCGTATGTCAAAACAGCCATAGTTCAGTGACTTCACACTTAAGCCATCATGGCTTCTGTAGCAGACTAATCTTGTAGCTTCATGCAATAACATGTTATTGTAAATTATTAACATGTGATTGAATTTAATACAGTGCTGGAGAGATACACTCAGAAAGTACAGAATGTTACAAACTTGTACAGTTTTCTCTTTTTAAATAATTTCATTGATGACATTTAAAGATGAATAGCCACGAACCAATCATTAATCTACAAGCATTAAAAGGGAACTGTTGTCAACATTTAGTCATGTAAGTTGCTTGTCTGAACCCTTGTAAGCAAAAAACAGTTTTATGTAACTAGACCTTGACAATTTGTAATTCAAAACCCCGTAGCTAGACGATTCCTTCAAGTATCAGGCTGCTATTATGGTGCATCTGCTGTTTTAGTTGCGGTGCAGCCGAAAAAATGTGCAGACTCTCTGTATCAGAGTGTCTCAGGAGTATGATTTAGTAATTGTGTGTCAGCAGATCTGTCAAACTCCAAGAGGGAAGCAGTCATTTTTATCTTGCTTATTTCCTCTCTGGGTCTCTGAACCAAGCCCTGGACTTTTTCCACAGAGCCTTCATTTAGACGCTGCTTTTCTCTGCAAATCTAATATGGTGTCTTCTCTTTCTCTCTGCTTCCTCTTTATTCCACTCGAACCTGCTGACTTGTTTTCTGTCTCTTGATTCTAAGGTTTCCAACCCCTTTGCTTTCTATCAACCTTCTTCTCTTCCTTGTCTTTCTCGCTCTCTCATTCTCACAGTCATTTTGTCTATCTTACACACACTCTTCTCTCTCTATTCCTGTTTTGGTTGCCATGGAGAGCTGTATTGAGCTGAGCAGGAGGTAGTTGACACACTAACACACAGTGAACCGAGGCGACTATATTCACACATATTCATGCTAGCATGCACACACAATTGTAGAGACGCAAACACATAGCTCTTATTGTTTTTTTTGCATGTTATGTCAGGTGATGGATTTTTTTTTACAGAAGAAAACATTACACGTTGTGGTCTTGTAACAAATGATCAACAACAGAGGTGGTGTGAGGTGGAAAAAGTAGATTTGCTCTTTTAACCCGTTATAAAATGATAAATCAAAAATATATATTTAGTATAAAAATTTAATAATTAAAAAGGTCCATTTTGATAATTGTCTTTATGGTTTAAGTGTTTGTTGTATGTAGCACACAAAAGTGTGTGCTAAATGGCTGTGGGAGCAGTAACTGATTAAAATTTTAGTATTATAATAATAATAATAACATTACTCACATTTGTCTTTAAGGATTATATTCTGGATTATTTTGCATGTTTTGAACAGTAGTATGGTCAAATATCTCATAGAACTTATATGTATTGCTGTACTTTTTTGTGGTTCCAAGTTTTCTTCTCTTAAACGTACGACTGTTCTTTATATTTGCAAATGATAAAATTAAAGACGTACTGAGGACTCCCATTGTAACATTTTCATGCTTGAGCTCAGTGTATATGTATACAGTGTTTATAGGACAGCATTTAGAATCCGGCATACAGTAGCTGTAGTGCTATGCAGCAGGATTAGCACAGATTGCTAATCCTTCCTGTGAGAGTATCTCTGGTCGGCCGACAGCTGTGGGCCTCTGGACATCAGATTTACCTCAGATTATTGCAGAACAAGGCCAACTGGATCCAATAAGAGCACAATGTTCTCTCTCACCCTCACTCTCTCTCACTCTCACTCACTTACTCTCTTTCTCTCTCTCTCGCTTGTCCTCCCACCCCCATGCTGTCCTAGAACAGACTTCATCTCTTTACATCAGCATTGAAACACGAACAATTCGCCGACAATATTTATTTGCTGGGGGTTTTTTTTGGTTTATAAATTCAACCTTTTGACCATGTCGAACACAAGGTACCTAGAATGTAAGTACACTTCTTTGCACAATTTATTATTGCCAGGATGGAGTATTTAGATTTATAAACATATGCTAACAGCAGGTTTAAAGAACGCTTCGAGATTGTTTGAGATTTTGACAGTAGCAGATGTTTTCTGCTTAGTTTCATTACTTCTTGAGGGTTTTTCTTCTTGAGAGTGCAGATCCTCAAATTCCTGTTTTCAAAGTTGCCATCAAGCACAATAAAATATTAGTGCCAGCTTTCCAATCTGTCTGCATGTTTCTGGCATTAGAGATACTTGTAAATTGAAATTGTAAACTACTAAACTAGCCTATTACTCAAACAGGGGGCACCAAGGAGCATTTTATTTTGTTGTATTTTATTTTGTTGTATTATTTTTGTTTGTTGGTTGCTGCTGTGTACTGATCAAACTGAGATCATTGTTGCTTCAAAAGTATATTGAATGTAGAGTGTGGAAGCAAGTATGCTTGTGCTGGCTGAACTGTGGTGTTCTTACATTTAACCGTTTTTCTGCAAACATCTTGTTCTCGTTTTTAAATGGCGATGGTGCACTGATGCTGCTCTGCCCGCTCAGGCTGGCTACCTTTGTGCCTTCTGCGTCTTTTTATAAGCCTTGAAGGTATTTGATGAAATGACTTGTATAGTCCTCTTTGAGGTATTTTAATAAAACACAGTTTGCAGTCTGTTTTGCTGTAATCATCAATGGCTATTTTGTCTTGTCTGTTCAGAAGCACAATAACGTAAACTTACATCACCTAGTATCTTGTGATATCGGATGCGGTTTTCCGAGCATCTTTTTCATAGAAGAAATTGAGCATGATATCAAACCGATATCTGATACCGAATATCAGTGTCAGTGCCTAAATGTAATGATACAGGAAATGGACATTTCCACTGGTTTGCAGAGTCATACCAGCTGATCGCCTGCCAAACCGACTGTCTGTGGGTTAAAAATCCAGTTTTACTAGGAAAAGCACAATATTGACAAGGAACAAGAACATATGCTCATTACTGCACCATTAAAGCCTGTTAACTGCAGTGTGGAGCAACAGTAATCTTGACTGGATTTACAGACACAATCAATAGATAAGACCTCTACTAAGAAGTCTAAAGTGAGATTGATACGTTCGCACCTTTAGAGTCACAAACACAAAAAATGCGGGAACTGTTTGATTTTATATTAACGGTAATAGCATCTAATTAAGCCCTGCCGGTCTCCACACTGCAGACCGAGAAAGGCAGGAAGAAGAGAAATCATTGAGGCCTAGGTATTTTAGGAAGTCTCAGTCATCCATCTTGTAAATGAATCACAGGAAAGCTCTAGTTAATGTTGAAAATGAGAGGAGAGAGAAAAGAAGGAAAATGAACTGAATGAAATATGAAAGGAAAAACTCCTAGGATGAATTTGCTAAGAATGGATGGTCATAACAGTGTGAGTGGCAGTGTGTGCAAATGTTAATACAACAATGTATGTGTCTATGTTTTCCACTTTTCTTACAGTGTTTGTATTGTATATCTGTTTTCTTTCCTTTTTTCTGCAAATCTATTCACTTCAACCCACCTATTGAACCCTAATTAATTAAAAAAATCTAAAAACACAAGTATAACTTACCAACATTACATTAAATTAGAATAATAGTCAAAGAATTAAGGCATTGCTTACTTCTATACCCTGCAAATAAAGATCTCTTCAGCCCCACCTACTTCATATTTTTTGGCAGGTGATGTGGGTATGCAACCTGTGCAGGAAGCAGCAGGAGATTCTTACTAAATCAGGAGAATGGTTCTCATCAGGGCCAAGAGGCAGGCCTCTGAGCGTGGCTGGCTCTGAGGCTGACCGGGACGGCAAACTGCGCGCCAGGTCCCAGGCTACAGCCGGAGCTATCCTTGCTAGTGCTAACGACGCTTCCCTAGCCTCCGACCGGACAAAGGGAGCAGACACCATGCCAGCCTCCCGAGCACGGAGTGAACCTCCACGAGAGAAGTATACCTGCTGATACACAATAAACTGTGATACCAGGCATAAATATTTGTTGCTCTACATCAGTGCATCTAAGCATAGTCTTGACATGTGAATTACGCATCATACTTCTGTCATACTTTAATATTTAAATTTTTCTGTAAAAATTAAACTTGGTCCTACAACTAAATTATTTATTACTTAATCATTAAGGGGTGTAACACAATGTTACTACTTATTGTATATCAGTATTTATTTATTTATCACAATATTTTATGAAAAACACAGCATTTGCGAGTTGAACAAGGTTCTATTCTTCCATCACAAGCTAGTAATGCTAGTTATTCTCATTTAAAGCATCATATCCCTGTTAGGCCGCTACTATCGATGATCAAATTGAATATAATTGAATAAATGCTGTAAATGCATCATTGACATTCATGTGAAATTGTGGTATTGCAGTTTTTTATAGCACATTCATTCTATTCATTTTGACTTATAAAGGTTAATTAAATAGTTAAAAGGAGGGTCCCTTGGTGGTCTAGTGGTTAGGATGCGGCGCTCTCACCGCTGCGGCACGGGTTCAATCTCCGGTCAGGGAACCAACCCCAGCCACTCTTAGTGCCGGTCCCAAGCCCAGATAAATGGGTAGGGTTGCGTTAGGAAGGGCATCCAGCGTAAAAACATGTGCCAAATCAAACATGCGGATGATCCGCTGTGGCGACCCCTAACGGGAGAAGCTGAAAGAAAGTTTTAATTAAATAGTTAAAAGGCTTTTTGCATTAAAATAGGTCCTTCTTGCAACCAGAACCTGTAAAACCTCTGTCAGATGAACAAAACTAAGCTTGAAGGGTACAAAATAGGACCTTTGTTTAAGATAAACTGCTTAGAATAAATTTATCTTAAGTTCAACATTTCATATGTTACATAATGTAAAAGTTTGAAAGTCCTTTATCTGGTCAAGGCATGAATTTACAGATGTATGATGTCAAGCATTTGATAGTTTAATTGTGACCTAGCCTTTCATGTTTCTGCTTTGTTAAATAAAGGTTCATCTTAGAAATTTTGAAATGTCCACTATGTATAGAACTCTTTTTTTTTTTTGGTAACCATAACAGACTCCCTGTTTCCTTGTATAATAGGAAGAGGCCAGTGTCTCTACATGAGCAGAATGGCAAGGTCATTGTCAGAGGTGAAAGGAGAGTGGGACCAGGCAGGATGCCTGGTCAGGCTTCAGAAGATCGTGCTCCAGGAGAAAGGCGAGAGAGCAGGCGTCTAGAGAAAGGCCATTCGCAAGAATATGACCACCCTGGTGACACTGCCTATCCTGACCAGAAGCGGAAAAAAGAAGAGGAGGAACGCGAGCGCGAAAAGCAGCGACGGGAAGAGGAATATCAAAATCGATACTGTAGTGACCCTAACCTGGCCCGCTACCCTGTCAAACCTCAAAAAGAAGAACAAGAGATGCGCATGCATGCCAAAGTGTCCAAAATGCGACAAGAAAGACATCACAGTGACATGGCCATCAATGAAGTGGGCCTGGCTCAGGATGGTTGTGAGACCCCAGGAAGCCGGCTAAGTAGGAGGACAGCAGGGAATGAAAACCGCAAAGCAGTAATAGAAAACCATCGGGCATACTCTGTAGACAGGACCGTGGGGGGTAGCGCTGGCGGGGGCCCTGTACCCCCACAAAAACAAGGTCACAGTGGTTCTCATATGAGCCCTGGAGGCTCCCAAGACATCAGGGATGGACAGGATTGGGGCCTCAAAGGCTATTTGGAGCCAGGATCAGCAGCATTGCTACATAGGACCAAGCGTGAGAAAGCTGCCGAGAGCTTCCGGAAAGATTCTTCTCTTAGTTCGGATCAGTCAGAATGTCTCAGACCACCTCCTCCCCGTGCTTATAGGCCAAAACGAGGCCTTAACAAGAGGCAGATGTCCATTAGCAGTTCAGAAGAAGAAGGAGGGTCAACACCTGAGTATACCAGTTGTGAAGATGTGGAGATTGAGAGCATAAGTGAAAAAGGTTGGGAAGTATTTTACTTGGCTTGAGTAACTAATTTTGACTTTATTCGGTTGATGAAAGGATGTCATACCATACGTAGCAACTATGGAGCAATTCATAACAAATTGCATTCTTGATCTCCTTGTTTCTAATCCTATTCTGAAAATCATTTCTTTAATTTCTCCAAAATGGCATTTTCTCTTTAAATTCAATTTGAACAATGAACCAGAATAAACTGTTAAAGCCCCAGAAGAAATCATGTCATGAGATCTTTGCACAGTTTTTTGCAAACTGCAAAGTACAGTAGATTTGTAAAATACACCAGTGACCCAGTCATGTTACACAATGACTAACTCTTATGATGAAGCATGCAAAATAACCAGTGTGTATGCCATTAGTTTTATGGCATTAGTTTCATCAAGTTTGTGTTATGTAAAAGTTTACTGATGGTGTTTAATGGTGCATTCTTGCTTAGCTAGCTTTAAGCTAGACTGTTAATTGATGTTATTAAAATCTGTTTGAAGAAGAGACTAATTGAAGTACTGGATGCCACAGAACCTCCCATCTGTGTATAACGAACAATCCATCTGTTAGATGTTTTTTTGTTTGTTTTTTAAGCATGATGATTCATTTTTGTACCTGTTGTCTAAGTGATTAGTTTGAGGTGACTCTAGCATTTGGATTGGTTATTCTTCATCCTTGTCCTCAGTTATTATTGGTTATTGGGCCTCAAACATGAATGGATTTATATTTCGGTGCAGATGGATGGATGGCTGGATGGATGAATTGTGTTAATTTGAAGTCTTCCTAATATTATTTTTCATTAGGAATCTGTTGTGTGTCTTTCTTCCATACTGTTCCAAATCTAAGCTCACAAGATCTGAAGTAAAAGCTTTAAATTCAAAGGTCAAACTTAGTTTGTGCTGAGGACCAATGATGCCACACTCTTTTCTTATCCTCAAACAATACACTCAGCATTACTAAGAACTGGGCCTTTTAGACACAGTTTTACTTTTCAAATTATCATTTTTAAAATGTTAACAAATTTTACATATTTGAATGTTACAATCTGCAAAATGTTACTTTTAGTCATCTAGCAAAGTTTATCAAAATGTGCATTTCCTGTATTGTACAGTATCGTGCATACAAATGTATTGGTTATACAGTAATCCCCCTTTACCGCAGTTTGACTCTTGTGCACCGGTTTATCGTGGAATTGCATTTGACACATAACTAATTTGTTTGGCAGATTTTTCCAGGCTCTCGCGGATAGCACGATAGACCAAAAAACATAGGGAATTGTTTTTATGGAGTTTTATGTTGAAATAATAAAATGTATTAATAAAAATAGAATTATTAATTATAAAGTGAAGTAAAATGTTAATACAGTACAGTACTGTATACATATTACATATTTTGTGGTGGTGTCCATTTATCGCGGTTTTTCGTTTATTGAGGGCGGTTTTGGAACTTAAACACCGCGATAAATGGGGATTACTGTACTCCAAATACATTATACCTTACTTTACTAATAAGGTTAGTATTAATGTAGTCACAGTTGCATTATTTTATTTTTCTAGGTGACTGGGATTGTCATCCTCTAGATCCCACTGTATGGCATGTAAGTTTTATCAACAGTATGTTCATACATATCTTGGATAGGGGGTTTTAAAGAAGGAATCCTGAATTGTTGGAATATGATGGGTTAAAAGATTTGCCAGATAATATGTGTAAATTATATTAGGTTACAAAATTACATAAAAAAAATTTAAGCATTGTTGTCAAGCATTTTGACTTGAATAAGTATAGATTTAGTAATATACTCTAATTGAGTAGTTTATTTGAGAGAATTGTCATGTAGCTAATCATATTAGCTATTTAATATAGAAGTGCCTTTTAGTTATATGGTAACAGACTGTAATCCCATGCATTTGACTTCATAAATTAAATTTATTCTTTTGTTGATAGAATTTAAATTAATAAAACCAAATGCTAACCTCATTCCAACTTTACCTAGAAATTTTGTTACTGCTGATTTTGTTACAAGTTGAGACAATGTTAAACCTTTGATTACTCTTACATTCATGCAATTTATCGACCTGATAAGTTATATAGTGGTTTTACAAAGCATATTATTAAACTAGAGCGTAAAAAATAATTAGTTAATTCATGCTGTAATAGCTTGATAACATGGAAAAAGCATCAGAGAACACCCACAACGTCTTATAAATAAATTCACACTGACATTACTGTGATTACCTTGTGGTTTGCAAACCGTACAAAAATTCCTCATCAGATCTCTGATAGAGTAGATGTTTACCCTTTGGTTATGCCTAACGCTCTATAAGAATGTTTGTGCATGACAGCGAGACTGTGTTCATCATTAATGGGTCTGAAAAACCACCATTCCATTTCCCCCCAGCATCCTGTTACGTGGCAGCCATCAAAAGAAGGAGATCATTTGATCGGCCGCATCACTCTTAGCAAGCGCTCGGCAGTGCCTCGAGAAGCTGGCTCTTTGCTCGGGCTGAAGGTGAGATCAACAGGACACTACAGACACATTCTCCATGCTGCATTTTTATCTATGTCTAAGTAGAAGGCCAAGCTAATTTTAGTCTATTTCAGTGCAGGTCAAGGAGTAGCATTAAAATGTTTACTATGTATCTTATTATTCAAGATGTTGTGTTGCAGAACTTACCAAGTACATGTTTTTTTGTCATTAGGTGGTTGGTGGGAAAATTACAGAGACTGGAAGACTTGGAGCGTTCATCACCAAAGTAAAGAAAGGAAGCCTGGCAGACGTTGTTGGCCATTTACGAGCAGGTAAGGATAATTGTTCAAAATGTACATTTGTTTAACTCAGTTGACTAATAATAAAGATTAATGTCATAAACATGGCCAAGAATATTTTCCTTATGTGCTGTGTTACTCTGATGGTATTTCTGGCTATTAGAAAGTGGTTTGGCTGAAAGGTAGCCTTTGTGATTTCAGGTGATGAGGTGTTGCAATGGAATGGGAAAGCGTTGCCTGGAGCAACTAAGAAAGAGGTGTACAACATCATTTTAGAGTCACAGTCTGCACCTCAAGTAGAAATTGTTGTTTCAAGGCCAATTGGGTAAGCAAAACATGTCTTACATAAATTGTTGTGTTTAGACACTCTATTTTAGTCTACAGGTATTATATGTGATATTAAGGTGTCTAAAATTAATATCTTATTTGCACTAATTATCTCCAAAGTTATGTTAAAGTGCTCCAGCATACACATTTTTTAAATACATTTTCATTTCTCATTTTTTATCCTTGTGTTGTCACTGGCTTGTTGCCTGATTGTGTTTACCTCTTTTGTGTTGCATTTTGATTGGGCTGAGTATGGATACTTTGTCATTGTCTTGTTGGTTATCATGCTTGTGTTTTAAGTCTGAACCTTGATTATTATTATTATTATTTTTTTTTTTTTAAGTTTCTTCTTTTAGGACCTTATTAGTATTTAATTGTCAATGAGCTCACTGTTTATATCAAATTATAAGATAGCTGATTTGACATAAGGAAAATGTTCTAGGATTTAAGTTTTAGGCTTAGGTTTATTTTTTTTTTAAGGATTCTTGTAGGGTCTCTGCGTACTTTGTGAAATTCTGGCCTTTTAATGTATACAACCAGGATTTTTAAAACAAAGAATTTCTAATTAGTCACAGTCACAATAGAGCAGCCTCTACATCTCTACATATAGAGAAAATTGTTCTGGAATGGCATAGATGTGTAATATTCGGGGAGAATGTGTATCTTTTTTTGTTTCACTTGTTCAGTTTGATTTGATTTTCCACTGCATGTTTAAGATGCATCCACCGAGTTCCTCCCAAAAACACCCTCAAAAAGTTTTATAGAGCGTATGAGTAAGTACAACACTCAAACTGTTATATTGTGTCCAGTGTCCATAGTGCCTGAACCTAAAGTATTCCCAAACCTTGTTGGCATTGTTAGCATATTAGCATTTCTTAGCTACCAACATCAAACCCTCTCAACTTGAAACATCCTCTGTTTTTTCACCAACACCCAGTGGGTGTAATAATTTCGTATTGAAATTTATGATATACCTGTTAAAATGTCCTTCCTGTTCTTTTAAAGAGACACACCAAGAATTCCAGGGACATCACATCCTCCTCTTGAATCTAGTAGGTTTTTTATTTAGCTTTTACACCACATTCAGTTGCAATTTTTTTATATATAATAACAATAAACTTTATTTATCATATATCATTAAAATGTCATTCTCTCTCTCACTCTTATTTTCCACCCCATTAGCTGGTTCTAGTTCTATAGATGAGTCTCACAAGGTGGACCGTCCCTCCATCTCCGTCATGTCCCCCACCAGTCCGGGAATGTTGAGAGACCTGCCTCAGGACCTACCAGGCCAGCTTTCAGTAAGTACAAGCACAAAAGATAATTACTAGTCATGCATGGTCATATTGTATTATAGAAAATAAGTTTAAAGATAACAGATAATGACCAAATAATTAAAATTACATTTTCTTTTTGCTAACATAAGACACAATGGAGTACTAGAGCATCCAGTTGAGAATAAAACAAGCACAAATGACCAGAAACAAGTGCAAGATAATTGTGGTTAAAATGCAGTGACCCAAAAATAATAATTAAATAATATTACAAGCAAAGAAAGCAATTTAAATTAATTAAGAAATAATGTGGTGCTTGGAGGTGGTAAATCTTAAACACAGGGGTGGGAAGGTGGTAGCTCAGTGGTTATTGCTCTAGGCTACTGATCAGAAGGTTGGAAATCCAAGCCCCAGTATTATCAAGCTTCTACTATTGGGGCCCTTGAGCAAGGCCCTCAAACCTCTGTACTCCAGGGGTGCTGTAACATGGCTGACCTTGTGCTCTAACCCCAGCTTTAAATATAAAATGCCTTTCCTTTCTTTTTATGGCAATATTAACTATTATATTAGTTTCCATTCTTTGGAACTATAAGGCCGAGGCCTGTTCCAGTAAGGCAAGGTTACTGTGTATAGCTCCAAGAAAACAGTGCCAAGTTTGGTATGAGGTAAAGTCTAGCATCCTCCACAGAACCCAGAATTCTTCTGATCTAAAGACCTTTGGGATGAACTGAACCTGATATCAGTGTCTGACTTTACTGAAGCTTTTGTAGGTGAATTAGCACAGATCATCACGATTATATTCCAAATGTAGTGGAAAGCCTTCCTAAAAGAGTGGAGTTTATTATAACAGCACATAGAGACCAAATCTAAAATTTTTAATTAGCATTGATAAGAGATTTTGACCATGTAGTACATAGACAGGATCATTGATGAGTTTTTTCTTGAAGACACCAACGACCATCATCATCATTTCTTAAGGAAAGTTCATATTTAAACCAATGGCTTATTTAATGTATAGAAATGCTATGAAAGCATAAAACAATTGAGCAAGCTCATCACTGTTCAGCATCGCTGAAAAAATACACTTTTTTATGTATAATAGGAACGGAACATGAATTAATGTGATGCTATTTTAAACAACAGGCAAACAATGGGGCGCTAGAAGGCGCTAATCACACCTTTCAACAGACAACAAAGGGTTATTTTTATGCCAAGCACCATGCACTCATGTCTGTGGTTTATAAGTGCATCAGCTTTCAGACATGAAACAGAATAAGAACCATCAGGAATCGGAGCTGTCTGATGATCGGATTTCTCTAATCCAGTTTCGACACACTTGTTTACACACAGAGCAGTTTTCGAAGGCTTATTTATTCCCATGCCGTATTTATTTAGTCTGAAGTGCCAAGTCCGAAGGTGTTCAAGAGCATCTGTAAAAGCATGGTTTATAACTGAACATTCTGATTTCAAGCCTTTTTTGTGTTTGAGTTGAGAGAAATATTGACATTTTTTTCTCGCCTATGATAAAACAATTCAAACCCACTCTTTGTTTTCTTAGTCTGTTCATTATGAAAAGAATTAAAAATATATTGTATTTTTGTTTCTCCATTAAAACTTCAAAAAAATAAGAATGAATGCAACATGCGTGTTCTGTACTGCTTGGTTAAGTTTTACTGTATTTAATAATGTACAGATATCTTCAAATCTTCTAAATATTTCTATTGTACAGACTCTAATATAGACCGTGTATGCTTTTCTCGACAAGGTGAAACTGTGGTATGACAAAGTGGGCCATCAGCTTATCGTCAACGTGTTACAAGCCATAGACCTGCCTTCACGTCCAGACGGTCGACCACGCAACCCTTACGTCAAAATGTACTTCCTTCCTGATCGGAGGTGAGCGTTGTTAAGTGATTTATGTGCTTATGGCCATGTTAAAGTAAGTAGCTACTTTACTTCTAGATCTTTTGGCATCTTTTAGAAAAAAAAAAACGAGCAGCCGCTCTTATCTAGAGCGACGTACAAAAGTGCTTTGAAGTCTCCATCAGTGCATAAATCAACACTGGTTTACTTGGTTGCAAACTTAGCATACCATCAGTGTAAAACTCTGTTGGGAGGAATTACAGCACACATTTCTTTTTTTTCTTCATAAAGGCATAAAACAAACGCAAAAAGAATTAAAAAAATAAAATTTGATATGAATTGTAAAATCTTCAACCTTCTAATGAGTAAAATCCCTCTGAAGTTCTTTAGTACGCCAACTCAAACGTATTTTCCACTTATACAGTAGTTTGGCTATGATTTGGATAACATTTACTTCTCATGAGAAAAATACATAATAAAGAGATGAAGCCTGTTGCTGTGTATGTTTGTGGTCTACTCTCATCCCAGTATCAAGCGAAGTACAGTTTATTATATAAGAAGATTCAGATACATTTTCAAATATATTTTTACAATCTCTCTACTTAACACACACACACACACACACACACACACACACACACACACACACACACAAACCCACACACACACACATACACAAACACACAGTGTGATCTTTTTCAGTGACAAGAGCAAGAGGAGGACGAAGACGGTGAAGAAGAGCTCGGAGCCGAGATGGAACCAGACGTTTCTTTACTCGCACGTTCACCGCAGGGACTTCAGGGAGCGCATGCTGGAGATCACCGTTTGGGACCAGCCGAGAGCACAGGAGGAGGAAAGCGAGTTTCTCGGAGAGGTGTCTTTGCCACATCACAATTACACATCATATTTACGTACATCACATCAATTTTTAGCACATAAAATTACACCGAGATTAGACTAATTTGGGTTTGTAACATTAAAGAATCAGACTTATTATGACTCTGTTAATATCGTGTCAGTTTCTATTACCAAACTAGATTTTATAAATGATTGATTGAAGGATTTATTTATTTATTTTGATTGATTTTATTGTATATTATTTTTCAAATGCAATATATTTACTTATACTTATATATGAACTTTCATTCATCTTTTTTTGCAGATCCTGATCGAACTTGAAACTGCTCTCTTGGATGATCAGCCACATTGGTACAAGCTGCAGACCCATGACGCGTCCTCACTCCCTCTACCCCAACCCTCCCCATACCTTCCCCGCAGACACGTTCACACCGACAGCCCCAGCAAGAAGTTACAGAGTGAGTGTCATGTCTTCACAGTATTTGGCTTATACACACACGTATAATGGTGCAAAAAGAGTACAAATATATTTTCCGAAAATACGGTATTGTAAATATGCTGGTTTTTAGGGGTTATTTTCTCTATATTTATTTATTATTAATTTATTATTTATACAATTATTTAGTTGACTATTTTTTTTCAAATAATTCATTGTTAACTTAATATTTTTAAAGTTTTTTTTATAGCCCAGTGTCGCTGAATTCTTGATTTGGATCAGAAGGTGTTAGGTTTGGCTTTGAATTGCAGGTCATGATGGGAAATGTTTCAGTTCATTTCATTTCATTTTTTTACATTCTAGTCAGTATAAAGAGGTTACTGCAGTGACATCTGTTCAGATCAAATATTGTACATCGAATCAGTTAAATTATTTAGACACCTGTGGTTTATTTTTGGCTGTCATGAGGAGATTGTGTGATGCCTTGGAGTTATAGCCTCCTCTTTACTCTTTACTGTCAGTCATAGCAATATTAGCCAATACAGGCATCTGCGAGCTTGTGTATGTGCAGTCGTTTTTCATCAAAGTGTGTTAAAGTGCCCTGTGATGCAGCTCTTTATTAGTGTTGGGGGAAGCTAGAGGTGTAAACCTGACACTCATACCTAAAAAGTATAAATACCTCAAAAGTATAGATACCTTACTGCAAAACTTAATCCCTTACAAGATAAAAGTAACCAATTACAATGTGACTTAGTCTAAAAGTATATGATTTTAACAGTACTTCTATTGAATGTAGGCTCAAAGATGCACTAGTCCTAACACCAAGACGCATGTTAGTGAAAAGCCAAAAACAGTTGATGTGTGAGTTTTTTTTTTTCTAAAATACAAATAAGATTGTCCACCTCAACACTCATTATGTCACAAAAGTAGAAGAACCATTTATATTGAATGGACAAAGAAAATTAAAGCAAATATTTTTGAAATTAATAATAATTAAATTGTAAATATTAGTAAATAATACTAATACTTCGACTTTGTCACCTGCTGCAGGCATGTCTTTAATTGATGCTAATTCGCCTTCATTTTGAACAGTATCTAGTACCTTCAATACCCTGTAGATGGCAGTATTGCCTCTTCTGCAGCATAAATGAGCTACGGCAGATAAAGCTGCTGTGTAATTGGTAACGGTTATTGTCAATTAAAATATAGTGGAGTAAAAAGTGTATATATTGAATAATAAATAAAGTTTAGTAGAGAGTAAAAGTTGCTTATATCTTTGATACTCAGTAAAAGTAAAAAGTAGGCAAAAAATTACTTAATAACAGCAGTGGCGGGCCGTGCATTTGGTACCTGCGCCTTTAGTGGGTACTTACCAAAATTAATCCACCTCTTAATACCGCCACTATCACGTGGCAATTATAGAAACCATCAATACTATACAAAGCGCAATACAACAACGCGTGGCATTACAAAAAGAGAGGCATTTCACATAAGGAGGGGGAATAACATTTTTAATAAAGCGAGATCTAAAACTCTACAATACAACTGCAACTGTGCACCTACATCATCTGGAGCAGTTAAGAATCAATATTTGTCTAATAACATGAAAAAAACATGAAAAAAGTTTCAATAAAATACAACCTACTCTCCAGAGCTCTATACTCATAATGCATACTCATATAATTTGCACCGCTCCTCAGAGGCTGTAAGCCAGTGGTACCGCTCATATTCACTGGTCTGGAAGTGGTAAACAAACCCTATCCCAGGCTGAGACCAGTTAGCTAGCTTTGGGATTGGCCGACCTCTCTTCAGAATGTCTAGCTTTTCTTGAAAAAATTGATTTTTAAGTATGTTCGAAACCAAATCAATTTCTCTTTTCTCTGTCAGCTATTGTGGGCATAAAAAAGTCTAACTCTGGTGTATTAATGTGTGCAGAGCGCTACAGACATGTTTTACCAGCCGAACTTGCAACAGTTTCACTCTGACCAACCAATCAGAAGAGGGGAAAATGTTGACGCTATTCTGGGCCAGCTAGCTTGCGAGTTTGAAATCTGATTGGTTAAAGAAACAGACCCATTGCTAATATAGTCTATTAAACATCGGTCAGCACTACTGATTCTGAAGGCCGTGGGCAGATTAGATTGGCTGAAAAGAGAGGCTGAAATCTGATTGGACAAAAAATCTAACATCCACGTACACGTACTGGAAGCAGTGCAGCCAAGAGAAACACTACGAAATAAAGAGAATAAACTGTGTGGAATAAATTAATACAATTTCATGTAACAAATATTAGAATTTGGGTTGTAAATAGTGATAGTGTTTAGGCCTTGCTGGTGTTTAAGCAGAGAAGGCCTTGCTGGCCCTGACGGCCCACCACTGAAGTACAGTAATGAGGTACACTTACACATATACTTTACACCACTGGATGAAGCACGTGCATACCTTTAATATTTAGTTGTCAAATGTTGGTTGGAGGGTGGGACATGGCAGGGGAGAAAGCGTTTGGGAATATATCCAGTTTATTAGGACAGCCACCTTCTAGATACACTTTGTGGCCATAGTTACATATTGTTACCATATAGATTACAGTTTCTGACTAGATTTTTAGTCCCGGCAGAAAACATCCATCAAGGAGGACAAACGTTGACCAGATAATAGCAACTTTGATTAATGACAATTGCAGCAAGCAGGACTAAAGCTGAGTTCAAGCAATAGCCATGGACACAAAAGTCTAATGGTAGAGCAGAACAGAGTGTTGGGTAATCTATTTATATATGAAAGCAACAGCAGAAAACAGCACCTTAGTTTTTCTTCATCCTTACCATCTGTATTATTTGGGAAGCAGCTCACAGCAATAAATGAATAACTGTTTATCTACAAAGTGACATATATTCTAGGTTTACCTGATAAAAAGCTTGGAGTAGATACAAGCTCGGTGTACCTATTAAACTGTCTTGAGCGGAAAGAACTGTGCTACGCGTGCGGTCATTCAGGCTGCATATTATGTCCTGTGTGATTTCGTATTTTTATAGCTGCTCAACAATATGCTGTGTGTGTATGTCTCAGGATCTCATCGCATCATTGAGACCGATTATGATGATGCAATTACGGTAGTGTCTTCAGGTGGGTGGGCGGGCGCATGGTGACCGTAATCACACCGTAGCTGTCCAACACAGGATGAGAGAGATAGAATAAAGACCTTTCATACTTGGCCAGCCGATATATTACAGTCGATTTGTCTTTGGATTATCAGCTTTATATGCAAGTACTGTTTTGGAAAACTACTGAATACTTAAATTACCTATGAATTAATTTATTCATTAGTATTAACCAGAAGACCTTTATTCCTTCCTGTTGATTATAAACTCCAACATATAGGTAGACTAGCAGCTGTAGCACTATTCTACATATGCTGATAAATTATTTTCTTGTGTTTGTTGTTTATTGGGCATAATGTCAGTCTCTCTCCCCCTCTGCTGGGCTTTTGTAGTAATGAAGCTGTAACGGCAGAGAAAATACTCACAAAATGCATGAAATCTAGGAATGGCGCACAGTAGTACCACTTACAACATCTTCATAAGGCCTAGAAGTGATATAAAGCTTGCAGAACTCTGGTTATTAAGTAGAAATAACAGATTGTGGCGGCTTAATACACTCTGATACAGGCCTTATGACAAAATGCTAATTTTGTGTTCATTTTCTTTTTATCTGTTGCATGCTTATAGCGTACTTTGCTGTAGCTTTATGCTTAGGATTGTCTGGTTTAGAGTTTGAGAATCTCATGAAGTTTAAGAATGTGTTAAAGAGTTAAGAAAAGTGTAGGATTTGAAAATCTGCTCTATTTACCAAGTACAATATAAGTAGAAGGAATTAAGTGTGTAGGGCTTTTGCTTCTGTTTGGCATGTCGTAGAGTACAGCAGTTGTGCTGGTAGTTCGGCACAGCCCTCTCGCATGGTAGTGGTAGTTTGACCTTGTTAACCTATAATTGTATATATATATTTTTGCATCACTGAGTTATGAACTGTGTGTGTGTGTGTGTGTGTGTGTTTGTGTGTGTGTGTGTGTGTGTGCACACGTATGTGTTTCTGCCTGTGTCCCTATGTGTGTTCTGATATACCAGCAGCAGAAAGGAACTCCAGAGACAGGGAGAGGTGCAGCACTCTGACGGTTCCCGAGAGGCAGACAGCCATTCAACATCGCTCACGATCCGTCTCCCCACACCGAGAGGACCAGTGTAAAGGACGTTCACGCCACACACATGTCCCCATGCAAAGGTACACCTCAAACACACACACGCAGACATCAAATCTATACTCTTATGCATAAAGAACTGTATTAAGAATTGAGTTACATATGTATGATGAGGGTTTAATACAGAAATAACATGTTTTTGTATACAGCATATTTGCAGCATATTTACTGCATATATCATATTAACAATAGAAGTGTCATTATTTTATTAATTAAATAACAAATTATAATAGAAGTATGATTTTAAAGAATATCTGCACCGTGTGGGATTTTTTAAATTGCACTGTATGGTAAATATCGGTTCACAATATGAATAAAAAAGTATGATTTGCTTGAGAAATATGTATATTTTTTGTTTTATTTATCTACTGCAAAAAACAATGAATATGAATAACTTTTCCTTTAGATCCTAATGATATATTGAGCTTCATACTGAGGAACTCATTAGCAATTAAATGGATAAAGGTGTAGACTAAACTACTAAACTGTGAAGAGAAAAAAAACACAGCTGATACCAATGTTGTAAGTTGTGATTTTTCTTTTTCTCTGGTTTTCTTACTCACCCTTTTCCCAGAAGTCTGGATGAAATTCGCCAGAAAAGGCATCATTCACAGTCCCCCACTCACTACAACAATCCCCAACAGGAACACCGATCTGGAGACTCAGACTATGATTACTCAGAGGACAGGTACTTTAAATACATATTTCTCTATAGACCACTTCAATACCACATAATTACCTGGGATCATAACACACATAACACTTTTTAGTATGGCACAATATGAAGAACAACATGTCAAATGTTATGTGTCCAGTACACTCAAGTGCATTTTAGGCTTTCTAACCAGAAATACATTTGACTGCAAATGTGGTTCGGATCTTATCAGGACACAATGCAGATACCAGAAACATGAAACCAGCAAGTAGAAATGAAATCGATTACAAGGTTCTATTTTCTTATTACATTTCTGCTCTGGCCTGAGTGCTGCTCTAAAGGAAAAAAATACATTTCTGGACAGGAAACAACAGAATATATAAATATAATGATAGAAAATACATTGGGATTTTGGTGACTATAAAATTAAAACAACATTAGTATTAAAAGCACTGTTAATGCACTGATTCTGTCAAATGTGGTTGAAAAAGTGCATAAATCAATAATTCTAGTAATATACATGTATGAATAATTAGGAAAATTAAATCAGCATTATAAAAGCACTTACAGTAGTTCTTAAGATCCAATGATGCACCTTAAATAAGTTTTAAAGTACATTACATGCTCTAGATCCACAATATAAAGATTCCAAGCATGTACCCTTGAGGAATTCCATCCCATCTCTCAGTACAGGCTGCAGGTGAATTTCTATAATATCAAGCTATCCATATTTTACAGCATCTTTGCAAAAGGATTGATTGTGCATTGAAAGCTAATTTAAACTCAAGTGTGTATGTTACTGAACCTGTGTCTGTGTTACTAATTCTACTAATGAGACTAACACATCACTCAGTCCCATCATACTGTAGATGTGCACTATTAATATAGTGTTTTCTTAACATATGTCTGTCAGTTTTTGTATTCTGTTGACTGATTCTTTTGCTTGGCGTTTAATATTATTTCGGTTTTGTGTTGTGAATGTTAAGTGAGGTCCTGGAGATGCACAGATCAATCCGGGGTGGGAGTGCTGAGTGCCTGCACACAAACAGGTAAAAACTGTGAAAAAGAAATGGAGACTTGATGGTAAATTGGAGTTCAGTTTAAATATATTGTCTTGTCATTTCCAAGCACTTTTTGCTGTTAAAACATTCAAACAACTAAATATACTAAATTGTAACAGTTATAGTTATTCTAATAAAAAGATGAATAATTATTTGGAAGATTTTAAATCAGGGATAGACAAAACAGTCATTTTATTAGCTGGGAAAGTAAAAAAAATTGTTGTCTGGTTGGTTGCAGCAAAAAGAATCAGTAGCTAGTATATTGTAAAATGCTTAGTAAGCTAGATAGCTGGATCAAAGCATTCAGATATAAATACAATAAATAAATAAATACAAATGATTATATTGGTTCACACTCAAGAGGTTGTTGAAATTTAGGCTTTGAACTCTGGTAAGCATCCTGATTTTTTTCTTTACTTCTCACATTAATTGTAACTGTGTATAGTTTAAGCACAAGAAGTTTTTTGGCTTTACACACTCTTTACCTTTTACACAGCTGCATGTTCCATATTCTCTAAAGATTGTATAAGCTACTTACTTCAATTATTGAAAACGGCTGTGTGTATGGCAGTGAAAGGTGAGATTCTAAATAAGCAGTGTGCAGTAATTACAACATTAAGGTAAATAACACAACCAGGAATCATATTTTGTTTAAATATACATACTAAATAATGTTTTTCTTCCAAAACCCCATGTCCAAATATCCAAGAATAGCCTGGACACATAATCATGTCTCAGACACGTGGCCTACAAATTTGTCCACCGTAATTTAATAGATCAAATATAATACAGTAACCAACGATAGACCAAAAAACTTATAGGGAGTTTTATGTTGAAAATAATTAAATTTATTAATACAAATATTATTATTAATTATAAAATGAAGTAAATTGTTATACAGTACAGTACTGTATACATAAAATAGCATTTTTGGTGTGGCGTCCGTTTATCACGTTTTGGAACATAGCCACCACGATAAATGGGGATGACTGTACTGCTGAAAATAATACAAAGCACAACCCAGGTTAAAGCGGTACATCACTTGATTGACTACTGTATATGTAATATAAGTATACATATACTCCAAGTTGATTTTCTATGCATGTCTATCTTGCACGTTCACATTTCTTGTTCACTAATGCACTTTTTTTCTTTACCCCTTCCCATTGCATGCCCGTTTGTGCATTACATTTGTTAGGAACTTAACTAGACACTGTAATACTTTGCCCCCAAAGATGCCTTTGTTAGTGAATGGCATTCACAAAGACATATACAGGTAAGATCTGACTCTGTATTAGATTAGGAAAAATGCCTTCATGTTTTGCACCTTGTGATATGTGTGAGATTTAAAACCTGTGATTTTCTTTTTATTTCTTATACACATTTTGTGAGGTTCCTCATCCTGTTGCTTGGTTTATCACTTACAATACACAACCAGGCTCTGGCATTCAGTATTTTATTTTTGCCTTTCTTGCACGCTTTTCTGTTTATTTCTTTATTCCCATGCTAAGCTCCACCCTTCCTGCATGCCTAAAGATCAAATCAACACGGCGGCTAGAAGGGGGTGGGGTCTCACCTCGTAGCCCCACCCCACAGCGTGTGCTCAGATTTACAGATGAGGTCAGCATTAGGTAAGCGCTCTCCAGATATTCAGACTTAGCCCATTTCTCTGAGCTCTGATTCTCCTTCCTGATGCCACAGAAAATGGCTGACCCTATCTGCTACCACACTTATCCTAGAACATTATTCATAATAATAGACACTTATGCTTACAGAAGCTCTGACCACACCCACTTTTTCTGATCATTTACACAACATAACTGATCCTCTGATCATTTCTAGGCACTGCAGCAGAATATATACCTACACTCCAACATTAATACTGGCCATGCCCACCCAGTATTATAAAAACTTTTTCTCCTTTTGGACTATTTAGATTTATTAATGATTTCTTTTTTTTATTTATTGTAATTTTTACTGAAATAATACCTTTTTTTTAACAAAAGACTCTCAGTATGAGACTTAGTTACAGAGAGTGTTTATTCAAGCTATATAAAAAGACAAGAAAAGAATAAACTACAGCAATACACTTGAATACAACCTATATATATATATATATATATATATATATATATATATATATATATATATATATATATATATATACACACACACAAAATAATTTGGTCAAGGTTGTACAGCAGCAGAGCGACTCTGTTGTAAATCTGTGCAGCTTCTATACTAGAATGGTGTAAGTGGCATTTTTAGACCTAACTGCTAAACCTGACAAAGTAATTTATCTAAAGAGAGTTGGTGGATGTTGGAGTACTTGGATTCAGATTGTTCTCAGCATTGTTTATTGACAGTGTGAAGATTTAGTGACCAGCTGGAAACGAAAAAGATTTAAGAGAGGAAAACAGAAGCGTGGTTCGAAGCCAGGTGTTTGTCAATATTCTGCATGTACAGATCGAGTTTGTGTAGCAGCCAGATGGACCGAAAAAAAAAAAAAAGGCAGAGTACCAAATCACTAATGAGCCATTCTGGCACGTGGAGGAAGGCAGTCTCTAAACTGAACCACTGACTCACTGCCAAAAATGCGGTTCAAGCATTTTGTTCACTAACCAAGTCTTAGATTGATTTATACATACATAAGGTTTATAATAATAATAATAATAATAATAATAATAATAATAATAATAAAAATAAATAAATAAATAAATAATAATAATTATAATAATTATAATAATAGTAATTGTTCCTGATGTCTTTCTTTCTTCATTTCTTTCTTTCAAATGTATACAAATATTTTAATTCATTCTTTATATTTTTATTATTTTTGTATGTATTTATTATTTTTTATTGTTTTTCTATTCGAATTCTTTTTTTAATTTATTCTTTTTATTCTTTTTATTATTATTATCATTATTATTATTATTATTATTTAATTTATTATTTAATTTATTATTTCTTATTACATTTTCTATTTTATTTCATTCTTTCATATTTTTCACTTCCACAGTGATCTTCAGCCATCGTTGGACCGAGTGCGAAGCGCCAGTACGACCTGTCTGAGGCCTGAGAACAGTTTCCGCTCCCCTGACAGAGAAAGGTACAGAGAAATAAAAAGGAAAGCAAGGAAAAAAATAATTATAGCAGTGACCACACACACACACACACACACACACACACACACACACACACACACACACACACACATGGACAAAAAGGCCACACATCACTGCTACAGAGTGTTCCAGAAGTAGTATCACTGTTACTAAAATAATTGCCAGTCCAAAAACTTTTATTGCAGTTTATTCTTAATAGATTTTTGTCTTGAAGAAACTCTGTATTGTGAGCATGGGTTACAAAATGGAGCGTAATTGTAAGATCTGCTGCATTTCAGCACAGAGCCTCTGTTTTATTTTTCAGTGTGAACATTATGTTCTGCACCTTGCTAATTTAATCTTGTATCTGCTCTGCTGTGGACCCCCCTTTTACCCACCCTATTATTTTTGGAACAGCCTGTACCATCACTCCTTTCAGTACTACTTAAATGCTTTTGTATAAGGTGTGCAGACTGATTGTAATTTGTACTAATAATAGCCGAGGAATTGTCCTCAGGCCAAAATGAAAGACACCCATCCTATCATACAGCTCCATTTTATCTTTCTTTTCTTTTTCCATTCAGTCGCTTTCTCATACCTCATCTTTTTCTTTTGTCTTCAACTCATTCATTGCCTGCTGTGCTCAGGCTGTCAGGCAGTTTGGACAGGCCTGTGTGCGCAAAAACGAACAAGAAATCCATTGACAATGACAGGTGAGCATTTCCAAGCACTGTGTTCACTTATTCACTCTTCTGTTTCTTCACCCTCGCTTGTTTCACTTTGCGTTTTTAGAGATTAGGGTTGCAGCAGTATAATGTGATGAGGATTTTGAAAGCATGCAATAGGGGGATACACCAAAAAAGCTGTGATAATGTATTTATTTATTTATTTATTATAATGTCTCGCTTATTAGAGAGTCTTGCCTTAACACTTTCCTTTTTTTCTTCTGTCTCACACTTCTATTCTAACTATAAATCTATTAATTATGGGTCAAATTCAGAGTTGGCAAATTAGATTTTAGGTTTCTTTAATGATGGTTCTCAGAGGAAGAGGAGGAGGAGGGAAGTTCTCAGTGTTCGGGTTTGTTTAACACAGATGCTTTAGTGGATTTCCTGGGTAGTTCATTCAGATTATTAAAGTGACCTGTATTCAGATTGTGCCTCTGGTGTTCTTGCCCTTAGAACATAAATTTGTATCCAGAAAAACAAGGCATAGGACGGACTGACAAAGAATTTGTCAATTCCAATGTCTTGTAATATTAAAAATATCAGACCATTAAAAATACTGTTTTTACTAATATACAAAGAGAAGTAGGTAGAGGTTAAAATAATATAGATTTGTATAGATTTTATATTTTATATAATATAATATAGATTTTATATTATATTTTTTGTAAATCTGGTATAATAGAAGTTTCAAAATAAAGGTCCTATCTAAATGTTTTGCTGTAATGTACTGTATTATTTCACTTATTTTAATGTAGCTTAATGTGCTTTATCTTACAGCATCAATACAAATGAATTCATTTCATACACCAACATATACATTTTTATGTACAGATGAATGTGATATTTACTGTAGAAAAAAAAAATCACAGTTCTTAAACTTACACGTACACGCAAGATACTGTAGGTTAGCTAGGTTGTTTTTTTTTTTAATTTAAAATGACCACATGGTTCTCTTCTTAAGCAACATGCGTACAATGTAATAGATAAACCGTCATGCTAGAATTAAATCGTACCTGCAGCAGTTCTGCGTGGAAGTTCAAATGTTATTATAATAATGAATGTACCATATAAAATGTGGTCTTTATTGTAGGTATTGTCTCCAATTAAGATTCTACAGGGATGATTCATAAAATCTTTAATCAATTATTAAGTTTCATCTCAGACATGCAGAAACCGTACTTTATAGGGACAAAAGTATTGGGACACCTGACTTTTCCAGCCATATGTGGTTCTTTTCAAACTTTCACCACAAATTGTTACAAAATTGTATAGGATGTTTTTTGAACATGGTAGCATTACATTTTCCCAAAACTCTGTGCACAACGTCAGCTCCATGAACATGGTGTGTTTGGGTTGGAGAGGAAAATCTTGAGTGGACTGCTGTAGAGCTCTGATCTCAAGATGATTTGGAACACTGACTGCACTGACCCCAGGCCTCCTCACCTCACCTACATCAGGACTTTACTGATGAGCACAAAACTCCAGTACAACTTTCCTTAATCTAGTGTAACATCTTCCCATAAACATGGAGGTTATTTTAACATAATGGAGGTTATTATAAAAAATGGAAAATAATTGTGGAACAGGATGTTCAAACGACACATACAGATCTTATGTTCAGGTGTCCACAAATTGTTGTCCATATAATGTACCTTGACTCTTGACTCTTATTTTATTTATTTTTTTAACTCCTTGCTTGCTTTTTTTGCTGCCTCACATGTTTTTTTTTTTTTTCTGGGTTTCTTTTCTTTGTACCTCTTTCTTTCTGGTGTTTCATTCCTGCATTAAGGATCCAGCCCACCTCCATCCTGCGGGGCAGCAGGTGGAGGAGAGATGGCCCAATCCAGCCCTTTGGGCACTCCATCCAGGAAAGGTGCATTCTGGTTAATCCTAAATCTAAAAATCTACCTTTTTAAGATCAGTTTTCACTCTGGCACTGTTGCCCACTTTCATTTAGCCTTTTTTTCCCCACAATTTTTTTGTATCAAACTAAACAATTCCCACTGTTTATATAGTAAAATCCACAGTGGTAAAACAGAATGGTGCTGTAGGTCTGCTGAAACACCACTAAAATATTTGTTATATAGACTTGATCGAAGTCAATTTTAATTAAAACACAATTCCCATTTTGTTTAGGATTGTTGGTCATTGTTGGGTTGTAAAGCCTATTCTTCTTTAATCATTTCACCATTTATTTTTATTTCCTGTTTCTGTCTTTGCTCTCTATTTAAGTTTCCATCCACCTGCATTTACAAATTATAAATCTGCACATTAGAAATTAGCATTACTGCAAATCAACAGTAACTCATAAAGAAAAAACTAGAACACTTGGTTTATAGAAACACAGCACAACATGATTACGATACAATGGTGCAGTGGGAGCTTAGGGGTTAAGGCTTAATGATCCTGATTTTAAGTTTGTAATACCACCAAGTGGCCACTGTTGGGTCCTTGAGCAAAAGCTGTAACTTTCAGCTGCTCAGCTGTATCATGTCTCAACTGTAAGTGTTTGTGTGAAGGAAATGTAAACATGTTTGAGCTAAACAATGATAGTCAGTATCATGCCATGTGTTTTAGCGCCTACATTTTGTATATAGATTTGTAGCAGATCTCTTTCTTTCTTTCTTTCTTTCTTTCTTTCTTTCTTTCTTTCTTTCTTTCTTTCTTTCTTTCTTTCTTTCTTTCTTTCCTAGATCACATATGCATGGAGGACATAACTCCCCTACAGAGTCTCCATTATCAGTGCGCAGAGGAAGACAGCTCCCACAACTTCCTGCTAAGAGCAGCAGTATTGAGCAAGGTAGTCTATCTATCTATCTATCTATCTATCTATCTATCTATCTATCTATCTATCTATCTATCTATCTATCTATCTATCTATCTATCTATCTATCTATCTATCTATCTAATCTTTTTTCAGCTCTGGCAGTAGAAGAGCGAGCTCGGCAATTGAGTCAGATTCGGGTCCCATCGTATCGGCCAGGTTCATCCGCCAGCTCAGGCCATGAACAAGACATGGATCTAAAGAACAAGAGAGATGTGAGTCAGTCTTACACACACACACACACACACACACACACACACACACACACACACACACACACACACAGCTTTACACAAATAGAAGTGTCCAATACAACACTGTAGACTGTGGCATTTAGGGTACACCTCTATACCAGACACAATCGTCTTTACAGATTAGTTATGAATTAGTGTACGATATTGAGACCATTGACCACAAAGATTTTTAGGAGGATATATTATTTACAATTCATACACTAGGAATATTAAAATCGATCCAGTATCTGTATGTACTTCAGTTCTTGCAAGCATTTTGTACTAATATTCCAAACTAAAGTGCCATTATTTAAAGCTTGAGTTGTACAGGATGTGGGAGCAGACTGGTGCTGATTCTGATGTTGATATTGATGATGGTTGTTTGTAAATGTGTAGATGTACAAGAGGAGCTGTGATAACATGTCGGCGAGGTCGTCGGACAGCGATGTGAGCGACGTGTCTGCCGTGTCACGGGCCAGCAGCGCGTCTCGTCTCAGCAGTGCCAGCTACATGTCTGTCCAATCAGAGCGACCACACGGACGGATCAGGTTGGAGGAAATTTGCATGCACATTACATATCAGTACATGAAAAGCATGCACTGATAATCAGACACATATGATCATGACACATTCAACTTTTTCTGTCAATAATCTCAGGTTTTGATTAGCAATCTCAGGCTCTGATTTTACATCATGTTTTAATAATCATGACATCTAACATAAAAGCATTCAAAATTTCCTCAAGGCTGTGAACTATTCTCTTTGGTTTGGTCTCATTCTTTCTGTTTTTGCATGGCTTTGCACATGTCTCCATTATGCATGCTGCTGTCTTTCTTTGTCCTTTTTTTTATTTTTATTTTTTTACATTTTCCTCACACTTCGCTACGCTGTCGGGGTTCAAAGGTCAAAATCACTGGAGAATTGCAAAGGGGAAGAGAAAAGGGAAAGGAGGATCTCATGGGGGGTGAGCAGGCCAGAGCAAAGAAGGAGCCTTGGAAAGAGGCGCTTCTCGGAGGAACTAAAACGCCGGCGCCACTCAGTGGCTGGAGATGTCAGGTAACTGCGGGATGGACAGGCGCCGCACTCCACTGGCACCAGAGAAAATATAGTATAATAACTTTTTAATGGAATCAGACAATAACTTACTATTTTCTAATATTATGAACGAATGAAAATGATAAATGATTAGAGTGAAAATCTTACAACAGTTTTTTTAGTCATTCATAAGAACATAAGGCTGATCTCAGGCCACAATAAAAAAAATAAATGCAAATGTTACACTTTATATTGAGGAGAAATGTGTAAGAGGAGTGTCGCTGTATTATGTAGTGCAGACGAGCTTCCGTACCGCCCTGCTGCTCTGGAAGCCAACTGGAGCGTTATGAGACTCTGCAGCTGGAGGCTCCTGACACACTTTTGGAGACCCGGCTAAAAGATTTCGCAGACAAATAAAAGATTTTGCTGTTGTTTTGCTCGAAAGAGTCTCCGCCAGCCAGGCAATCTGCTTTCAATTATTTTTGCTTTAAAGCTATGGTTCTCATCCTGAACCTAATAATATGAAGGTTGTGATGTATTACATTGTCCAGTCTACACTTTAAATATATTAATATTTAATAATTTTATTATTTAGAAAGTGATCAATAATTTGTAAACAATATTTCATATGTAGATTTGTTTCTCAAGTGTGTTCTCTCAGCGTCGCTGCTGCTACATGAATATGATGCATCACAACACTAGAGAACGAGGCGTGTTCTGAGAGTCACATAGAATACAGATTAACATGGATGTCGGTAATGATGGAGGTAGAGCTGCATCTTCCTGGAGACAGAACAGGAAAATAAATTCTGTTTTATGATTTTATGATGCGTTAGACATCAGAACTCACTTAAGTACATTTATGGTTTGCTCTCTGTCTGAGCTGAGGAAATAAACGCAAACTATCTGTACCATTATTATATCTAATCTTTAATGTATCGTATCATTGGCTATGCATCAAGGTCCCCTGGTGGTCTAGTGGTTAGGATGTGGCGCTCTCAGCACTGTGGCCCGGGTTCGATCCCCGGTCAGGTAACCAACCCCAGCCATTACGGTTGCACAAGCCTTAGTGCCGGTCCCAAGCCCGGATAAATGGGGAGGATTACGTTAATAAGGGCATTCAGCGTAAAAACGTGCCAAATCAAAACATGCGGATGGTCCGCTGTGGCGACCCCTAATGGGAGAAGCTGAAAGAAAGTTATCATTGGCTATGCATCAGAATTGCCTCAGTTATGGAGATGCACATTAGTTTTTACTCATGTACACATATATGCTTCTGCCTAGAAAATATAACAAAAACAAAACTTGGTCTGGGTGTTTGCTAAATTTGCATGGTCTTTTCTATTAATTGAC